>NC_134558.1:4735327-4985492 GCF_025594145.1 Primulina tabacum
ATAACTTTATTCAAAAGAGATAATATTAAATCAATTCTCTTTTTTTTTTTGTTGGTGCCATCCCCTGAACTATGAAATATCATGCTGCGGTCTCAATATATCATAAAATTGATGATAGGATGCTTCTTACGTGTCCTCCAACCATCGCACATTATTGTGCATCCATATTTTGGCCATTTTGAAAAAACCCACCTATTTGATGTCCTGAAGGACCTTGTACTCCCGGTCCAACATTTGCGAGGGTAATAATCATTGCTTGATAGTATGGACCACTGTCTGCTGCATGAAATGGAATTGCATTGTATATAAACCATTTTGAAATAGCCTTCCCAAATTCTTTTACCTTTTCAGGAGCAAACCAATTTTTCATACTCTTTCATTTTGATGGAAACACATACAAATTAACCCCTTTCGATGGCAGCTGAGCTCCCTCTCTTACGCTAAAGCTACGATGCATCTTTTTTCTAAAATTTGGATTTGCACCAAGTGATGAACAATCACCAAAATTTCCTGAAATTCGACAATATAGAGTAATAAATTTTTAGTTTTGTAATTTAAATATGGTTGTTCATCAAGTAAAATGATAACATATTTAATTTACCTGAACCATACCGGTTACACATATCCTCCTCGAATGCTCTTAGTTTTACGACTTTCTTTCATTGTTTTTTACAATGCTCTATTTTCCACATCTTCTAAAGTTTCTTCATTGATATTATCAAATCTATAATCATCCTCATTGCCACTGGCACTATCGAATTCAGGTATGCTATGTTGAATTGCACTTCCTGAATTTTTTTCCCTTTTGATTAGATTTCTCTCCGACTTAGTCTCTTGAAGATGTTTTCGTATCATCAATAATATCACATTTGGAACTTTACTACATGACTCAACATTTCCAGAAACATGTGCAATATGTTGTTTTAATCTTGTAATTCCTCCGCTTACAACTTTTCCACAAAATTTGCATTCTATTGTCTTTCGATTATCTCCAACGGTTTATCAAACTCCAAACCAATATCAAGTTTTGGAGGCATTCTTCAAAATACTTAGTGATCCATGATTTTTGTTATCCAAAATGCAAAAGTAAACTAATTAATACAATCTACTGAAAATACCGACGGAGAAAAATATTTTATTTATAATATATATAACCTTTTTTTAAAATTTATTAAATTCAAGAAAAAAAATGATTTAATCAAATTTATAATTTTGAAACACGTTTATAAACAAGAATATTTCCAACAAATTATGTCCACTCCATTTTGGTATTTCACACTTAAAAAAATCGTTAAAATTAGACCGTGCTAACTTAGATCTTTATGTTTAATTTATTCAATCAATTTATATTACTCTTATCTTGATTCCTCCGCTTGCAACTTTTACCAAAAAATTTGCATTGTATTGTCTTTCGATTGTCCCCAATGGGTTTACCAAACTCCCAACCAATATTTGATTTTGGAGCTATTTTTCAAAATACTTAGTGATCCATTATTTTAGTTTTGCGAAATGAAAAAAATTAAACTGATTAATACAATCTATTGAAGATGTCAATTTAGAAAAATAGATTACTTATAATATTATAAATTTTAAAATATAGATAGTGTAATATTAGAGATAAACAAAATAATTTCGCAAATTATTTGAAAATAAATCATTTGGCTAAAACTTTATTATGAGATTTATTTATGTTTCATTTAAAACTAAATATTTTCATAAATTATAAGTAAATTTAAAAAAATATCATACCTTATAAAATTTCGTGTCTTTGAATGTAAATATTAACTTTATAATCTTCAAAATTTTAGAAAATATCAGGCAAATAACAGGCAATGATTTAGAATACTTATATTGACTTACACAAAATTTAAAAATTCAAACAAAACACCAAAAGCCCAAATATTTATCAAATTTCAACAACTTCGAAATTATAAATATAAAAGATAAAGAAATATAATGTATTATTTCAAAATAAAACACAATATATTTATACCTTATAATTCTGATTGCGGCATAATTTCAGCTACAAAATTGAGTATGAATATGTTTGTGAGATGGAAATCGAGAAAATAGTAAATTTAAGCATTGCACGATGCTTTCAAATCAAATAATAAACAACTTTACAGCAATGTAATGTACATTATTTGAAAACAAATCTCGCACATATAGGTTAGAGTAGGTCTCTTGTGAGACAGTCTCACGAATCTTTATCTGTGAGACAGGTCAACCATACCGATATCACAATAAAAAAAGTAATATTCTTAGCATAAAAAGTAATATTTTTTCATTGATGACCCAAATAAGAGATTCGTCTCACAAAATATGACCCGTGAAACCGTCTCATACAAATCTTTGCCTATAGGTTAACTTGGAGACATAGTCTAACACTCACTACCACAGTTTGCTCCTTTATTCTTTTTAAAGAATCAAAAGTGCCCAACTACAATAAAATATTATTTCCTTTTTAAATTCAAATTGAGAACTACAGTTAAATATTCTTTACAGCAAGCTTTGCAATTTTTTGTTTGTGTATTCAAGTATTCCTGAATACTTTGCTCCTGTATTCCATTTTTCTTTTTACCGTTCCGTTCTGTGTCGTTTCGTAGATCCGTGCTGTTCCACCGATAACACAATGTTTTATATCTATATAACGATTCCCCAAAACATCAATGTTCACACTCCAGAATTCGTCAAGACGGTCCTCGTTCCCGTTCCGGAATGGCCTTTTCGTTTCAGCAAACCATGCTTAAATTATAATGGACAACTTCCTATTAATTTTTTTTTTATTTATGAGTCTGGAGTTGTACCTTTCCAATATTTTTCTTTTATCATGAAAAACAGTTTTTTTACTCACTAGTCTAGGTATTGACGGGCGCTTAACAAATTTTAGAACATTGCTTATTATATATAATTGTTGGTCGTGACACACAATAGATATATGATCCATAAAAGAAATAGAAGGAATTTTTTTTTACAAAATTTTAATATTAAATTTATCAATTTTAAAAATTGAAATGATAGGAGATAAGAGATATGATGAAAATATATTTGTAAAATATAGAATTTGGTGATTAAATGATATTTTT
Organism: Primulina tabacum; assembly: GCF_025594145.1. NCBI lineage: Eukaryota > Viridiplantae > Streptophyta > Magnoliopsida > Lamiales > Gesneriaceae > Primulina > Primulina tabacum. The sequence continues at coordinate 4,738,414 of NC_134558.1, forward strand.
GAAATTACGAAAAAATATTACCAACATGTCAAAAGTTGATTTGCATAAAAGATTTAATTTTAATTAATATTGTATACATGTATATAATGTAAGTTTTTTAATTTTTATTTTTGTAAATTCATAATTCTCATGTGCGATTGTTTTATATCACTTATCTAATATTATTTGTCTCACGTTCTGACATAAATTTAACTAAACATAATCTTGCGATTCATATTTATCAACTTATTATCGTCATATAATAATTTTTTTATCATTTTCATCGCAAGAGTCAGATATATAAACCACTAGAGATTATTTTTTCTTGAACGACTGGAGATATATAAACCACTAAAATTATTTTTCAAGCGCAGAAATGCTCTAGCTGGAATAGTGATGATATATATATATTAAATATTAAATATTAAATAATCTTTTAACACAACACTAATTAAACAAATCAAGAAAGACAAAAATTTAAAATAAATGATACAAGGCTATTGTGAAATTTCAAAGGAAATATCTTTTATCTTTACTTTTTCGACTTAAGGAGGAATGCATTAAAATATTTTGATTTATACAACTATTTGTAAAAACACACTTTTGTTAGGATTTATCACTGCATGAATCGAAACTCTAAGTATCACCACAATAATAGTACAAATATCTAGTTGTCTATGGAACCCTCGGCTCAGACAAATATAACTTCAACACTTCTAAAAAATAGCTCGAGCAGCTAGAGTTAACAAATTGATCGTTGATGATCTGATATGGAGAATGAACATGTGCTAAAGTGAGCGGCTTGAGATTGAAAGATGTAGAGTACTCCAAACATATAGTAGTTACTTTTAGAAAATCAATTAGATATGGTTTTTATTATTATATTTCAATCTTGAATTTGCCTGTTTATATCACAAAAAACCTTCAACGGTAAAAAGATCACCAATTATCATATGTATTGGTGCGTCCGACATGAAAGCAAGTCGTCTTTCGTCTCCTTTCACTTTGTATTATATCAAAATTAATTTATTGATAATTAACAACTTCTGAAAAATTGAATAAAGAGAGAGAAAGACTCTGCAACATATTCTTGTCTTTTTAGGAGACACTCTTGCCAATTGGAGATGTTGGGTAATATGCGTTGATTGGTCAAATATACTTTATAAGTTGAGTTGATATGCAGATGAATAGATTTGATTTGTAGGTTGAGCTTTTGATGCAGTTTGGTTAGAGTCTTGAATGCAGCTTGAACTGAAATATAGAGAAATATATAGACTAGTACAGTTCAATCTGAATCTTGAAGAGAATGTTGTTCGTCTTGAATTCATAGTGTCCAACTAGAAACATGTATATACATACAATAGCAGCTAGACCCTGAAACAACCTGATGCTGTTTTTTATCACCGAAACTTAAGGCATTTCAAACTAATAATTTTCTCTTTTTGGTGATGACAAAACTAAGCTGCTAGACTAAATATATTTGAAGCAATTTAAATATCCAGACACAAATAAGAAAATAATGTATTTCATTGAGTTAATGAAATGACATGTTTCAGAAAATGTTAAACCTATTACACCTATAAATATAAAATATCTCCTATAACTTGAACCGCTGCTACTTCCTCCACCTCGTTTTCTTCTTGTTTCCTCATCTTGTATCCTTCTCTTTTCATCCTCGGGTCTCTTGTAGAGTTGTCAATTCGGCTATAGCCCATCGGGTTGGCCCAACTAACCAATAAATTTAAGTGGGTTGAGTTGAAATATTCCCAACCCATTTAAATGCAGGCCTCCATAGGCCAGATCATGTAGGTCGTGAGCCTAGGCGGGCCAACATAAGGCGAATCAGGTTGGTCAGCAGATTGAGATTTTTTTAAAAAAAAAATTATATATGTGTGTATTTTTGTAGTGAAAGTTGTGAATTTTTTTACTACTTTAAAAATGTGAAATCAAGGGCTAATAATTTTATTAAGATTTTTTTATAAATTTTTATTAATTAAATAATCAAATTCAATTAATTATATATATTTTATTTATATTTTTGATGAATTTCCCATGGGCCATTCCGCTTAACCTGCAACCCGTCTTGGGTTGGGCAGGGTTGAGGATTTCTTATCCTGCCAAGCGGCAGGCCACACCGCTGATTGGCAAGCCATATGGCGGGTTTTCGCGGCCCAGCCTGCCCGTCGGATGGTGTGTGAGAACCTGAATTTTCAGCAGTAGTTAGCATTTTGCAGCAGAAGCAAAAGTTCAACAGAAGTTAGCAATTCCAGCAGCAGCTTATATTTCAGAAGCTGGTATTATTCCAGCAGATAGAATCCAGCAGCAGAAGAGCAATAACACGAGATTCCAGTAGACAACTACTGATTCTGCTTATGACTTGTAATTGAAGCATTTAATATGGGATAAAGGCTGTTAATGGAACATAATGGCAGATTATGGCCATTAATTGGGAGGCTAACAGTCAGAATTTTTCCTATAAATAATACCCTCAAATCTCTGAATTGGTGTTACACAAATCTTGAGTTAACACTTGAAATTCGAGCTAGGAGAGTGTCTTTTTCGAGCAAGAAAATCCAGTCGCAAGAACAAGCCAATCTCCAGACTTCAACCGAAACTCCCTAGCAAATTACGGTAAGTGGGCTTATGTATAAATATCTTGAAATCAGTTTGATAATTCCTGTTTTGAAGCAAAGTGTATGTATTTTTGATTTCTGATCTCTGATTTTTGAAGCACTAAAACCTAGTAAACTAATGGTAGGAATATATATTCTGAAACATTACTGATTCCTGATTACTGATTACTGGCCTCACCCCTTAGAGGAGAGAACATATAGGGGACTGATATCAGTTTAGCCACGAAATTCACAAACGTGCTCAGTGCTTGCTTGCTAAATTTTAAGTTCTGATTTCTGAATACTGATTCATGTTATTTATGAATAATGATTCCTATTATTGCTGAATACTGATTCCTGTCATGAAAGTAAGAGTTTCTGTATATTATTCATATTATTGTTCCTGTTTAAAAATGATTTTGAAAACTGGGAGTTATTTCCCGCCCCCGCTTACTGAGTGACGACCATATCACTCACCCACTAAACCCATATCAGATAAGAACGAGGAAAAAATGTTAAAAGAAGAAGAGTAGATTCAGTTCTGGGGCTGGTGAAGAAGACTGTTATTTCTCAGTTCTAGTTTATGTTTTCCGCTGCACCTGTTAAGACGTTATTATATTTGGTTTTACATTTCCGCTGTAAAACATTAGTCATTTGACTTTGTAGCAGACAATCAATATTCAGTATTATGAATAAAAGATTGGTTTATGAATGTTGTACTTCTGAGACTTGTTGTTTTCGAATGTAAATTTGAGAGCAACGCCAGTGTTGACCAACCCCGTCCCTGGGGCGTGACATGGTGTGTTTTGGTTGGCTAACCCGACCCGCACAGGTTGACCCATTTGACAGCTCTACTATCTTGGCTTCTTCACACTGGCCTTATTAGCTTTTCTCTTCTGCTCTTTAAGCTTTTTATAATCTTCCCCATTTTTAACATGGCCACGGTGCATATAATCCATAATTTCTTGTAGCTAGTTGGCAGATTGTAGATGATTAGGCCTTGCATCCATATGACTTTTAACTCTTTTAATTTGCACCAAAAGCTTGGACTTCATATCGACAACTTGATTATTCATTGTGATTTGATCGAAGTTCATTAGCTTGACATATCTCTCAATAGAGCCAAGATCTTTGAAGAGTCGAGACTTGAAATTTTCAAATTCAACAGTGTGGAAGAACTCCTTGATTCCATATCTTTGACTAACTTTGAAATGTTCAACATTTGAGATATATGATTTTGAAGTGGAGTATCTTCTGGAGGATGGTCATCGGACTTAGAAATATTATCATCATTAATCTGTCAAAAAGATACTGCTGGAATCGTCTAAAGAGAGTATGACCGGGGTTCATAGATGAGAGGATCAGTCTTAATCACATTTTCTCCATCATTCTGAAGTTTAAGAGAGATATCCTCATCCATATCATTTTTCTTGTCACTAGCGGAAGTGGAGATATGAGGAGAAGTAGGAGTTTCCTTTGGAGATACAGATTGTGGCTCATCCATTTCTCTGACACTTTCCTCCTTAGTCATCACAGAGTCCGTAGGCACAGGAGGAGGAGAGGCCGAATTGGATTGATCAAAGTCAAACCCTGACAAATATTCCACCATATCAGCCACGTACATCAGTGGCATCTCTATCAAGGTTCCACTGGATTTGTTGAAATGGACGAAAGAGATGGAGGAGCAGCAGAAACATATTATTCTGAAACACTAGGAAAGAGTTGAGATGGATCGGTGTATACAAAAATCTGCTTGAAAGAAGGAATGGATGACTCAGGCTGGGCATCATGACCACAGACTTGAGTTGTAGAAAAAATAGATTGAGTGGCTGGCTGATTACAAACACGATCTTCCGGGAGCTCAACCTCTGATGGATTATCAACAACGATAGTGGGAGGACCACCAACTGGAGTTTCCATAAAGGGAGTTACAGCATCAGTCATGGACTGGTCTCGGGAGTGAGTTGAATCAGGCTCTTCCACAGCCTCTTCTACTTCATGTTCAATGAAAAGCTCATATTCTTGTCTTTTGGTCTTCATCATCATGGAGATAGACAATACATCCACTTCAAGTTGCTGAATAACTGTTGAGTCATTTTGGACCTTATGGCTATGAGGACTGAAATTTTCTCTCTTTTAAGTTTTATCTAATGATATCCCTCAAAATAGTTACACGCAGCTCCAATCCAATAAACTTTCTGCGTGAAAAGCTTCGAAGATAAATTCAGTCTCTTCCCAACCCAAGATTTGATCTTCAAGATCAACCACAATGTCGAGCTTCTTCTCTTTATTTATCGAGAAGAAGTGGAAGACAGTTCAATTCGACCCACTAACCAACTAATCACACCTGCTTCCAAACAATCTCATCTACCCGTTAAATGACAAGTCCAATGGTGGTTTGGACATTCGAGATTTCGCTTGACACTTCCACCAGCTTAGATTATCCTTTGTCCTTGGGCTGGATTATGGGAAATCCAGACCAAGTAGCCGCTACTTCTCGCTCGACAATATTAACTCCACTTAATAGGATGGATATTGGGAAGATTGGAGTGGGTGCTGGCGAAGAGGTTCAGAGACATGCTTTGTCAGCTCGATTTTATTCACCTTCAACTTTTCTGCTTTATTCTCATTTTCCGTAGATTTCTTAGGCTCACCAAATATTTGTGTCAAGGGAACCTTCTCCTTGTCCTCGTCAGAATCAAAATCCAAGGATAGAACAATTTTCCTCTTTATATCTCTAGCCGGTGTCTTGGTAGGCTTGTGTTGCTTCTTTGCAGCCTTTTGCTCTTCCTCTTTTTCTTTGTTTATTGCCACATGTTGGGGAAACCTATAAACCGCAGATTCCATCATGCTAAATATTAAGAATTTGACTAGAAAACTTAAGCGGAAGCGTACCTGAAGCCATATTTTTGAATTCTTTAGAACGTACGTGCCTTGATCTTCCAGATGTACGCGCTCTTTCCTTGAGAAAATCCTTTAGTTTATCTTCAAAGCTATTTTCTTAATGTGGGAGAGAATAGGGAACGTGATAACCCGAGATCTCGGGACCATGAACCATATATATAGATAATGTTTATCATTATCTTCTGATATTTCTGTTTTAGCTCATCATAAAAACAGAAATTACACTTATGTCTCTACACATTAAAGGCCCACAATCTATTAGATACATTAAAGCACAACAACATGAAACTTTAGTTGATTACTTTGTTTTGGGCTTAACTTAATAGACAACTCACAACACATAATTATTCATATATGAGCCCATATAAATAAAATTAATCCAACAATCTCTCACTTGAGCTATATGTGCAACTTTATAATTATGTCTTTGAAAATAATCTCATGAGGTCAAAATTGTTGTCATTCTGAAATATATCAATAACCAATCTGATCTATCAATCTCATCAACATAGGATCAAAGCAGTCTTTGCTACACTCAAGGTAGTTGGATCCATCAATGGTCACATATGCCAACACAACTGAATGACATGGATCATGAAGTGGATGTGTAGCATGGAAATTTCATGCAATATGACCGTAACATGCCTATTTCCAACTGGTTCTCCCTTAACCTTGTTGAGATCAAACTTTAAACTATAATCAGAGTGTGACTTAACTTGAAATTTATTTCTGCAGAAAATAAATTTACATAACTGTAACTGAAAATGTCTACAACTGAAAAACATTTAAAATAAAAAACTCCCACTAAAATTGAATTGCCTCCATTGACATAACACCCATACTAGCAGTGTGCTCATGAAACTGTTTAGATAGTAGTCACTTAGTAAACGGATCCGCAACTATGGAGTTTGTACTGATATGCTCAATAGACAATTTTCCCCTATGAATTCTTTCTTTAACAACCAGGAACTTAATGTCTATATGTTTTGACTTTGTCGAGCTCCTGTTGTTATTGGAATACATAACTGCTGATTTATTGTCACAATGTATTCTTAGTTGCCTTTCAATGCCATCAAAAATACGCAGTCCCGTGACAAAATTTTGCAGCCATATTCCATGATTGGATGCCTCATAACACGCTACAAACTTAGATGCCATGGTGGAAGAGGCTATAAGTGATTGTTTAGCACTTTTCCAGGAAACGGCACCTCCAGCAAGGAGATAGATGTAGCCCGACGTAGATTTCATACTGTCTTGGCATCCAACAAAATCGGAGTCAGTATACCCAATGATCTCAATCTGATCCAACCTCCAATATATGAGCATGTAATCTTTTGTTCTTTGTAGGTACCATAAAACCCTTTTTACTGCTTTCCAATCTTCCACTCCTGGATTACTTAAATATCGTCCCAACATTCCTGTCACGTACGCAATATCTGAACGTGTACAAACCTGAGCACACATCAGACTCCCCACTGCAGATGCATAGGGAATCTTCTGCATTTCCTTTTCTTCAAAATCATTATTTGGGCATTGTTTAGACTAAATTTGTCTTCCTTAGCCACAGGGGTATCCGTTGGTTTACAATCTTGCATCTCATTTCGCTTGAAAACTTTCTCGATATAGTCTTTCTGAGATAATCCAAGAATACCTCGAGAACGATGTATCTAAATACCCAGTACAGAAGATGTATCACCAAGATCTTTCATTTCAAAATTCTTAGCTAGAAATCTCTTGGTGTCATGCAGCAACTCTATATCGTTGCTAGCGAGCAGAAAGTTATCAACATATAAAACCAAAAAAATATACTTATTCCCACTGAAATTATGGTACACACAATCATCGACCAAATTCATCTCAAAATCAAACGAGATGATCACTTGATGAAATTTGAAATACCATTGTCGAGATGTCTGCTTGAGCCCATAGATGGATTTCTTTAATTTGCAAACCATATGATTTGTGCCTTTAGACACAAAATTTTCTGGCTGCACCGTATAAATCGTTTCATCAATGTCACCTTTTAGAAATGCAGTCTTTACATCCATCTAATGAAGCTCAAGATCGAAATGCGCCACCAAGCCATTATAATCCTTAAAGAGTCTTTTAAAAAAATCGGAGAGAAAGTCTCTTTATAATCAATGCCTTCTTTCTGTGTAAAGCCTTTAGCGACAAGATGAGCCTTATATCTTTCCACATTTCTTTTCGAATCCCTCTTGATTTTAAATATCCATTTACAACCAATGAGCTTCGTACCTTTATGCAATGGGACAAGATCCCATAGGTCATTGTCCTTCATGGAATTTATCTCCTCATTCATGGCATCATTCCACTTTTGAGAGTTAGAACTTTCCATGGCTTGATGGTCTAGTGTCTGCCTCATGTTCTTGAAGAAATACAATGTAATCATCTGGCACTGCATTTCTCTGCTCTCTAGTGGATCTCCTTAATGGCATAAGTTCTGGAGGTGCTTGAGTTTTTTCATCTGGAATGAGAGGATCTCTAATATTGTCTTCATGTATTGTGTCTTGGTCAAAGTGATGAATGTGATCCTGAACAATGTCCAAGACACCTGTGGGAATATTTACATATTCCGCTTCAAAGACAATATCTCTTACTTTATCTCCCCCAGCAAACTCAACATCCTCAAAGAACCGGGCATTTCCTGACTCAAAAATCGACTTACTTGTGGGATCATAAAACTTGTAACCCCTGGATCTTTCAGAGTATCCAATAAAATAACAGCTGACCGTCCTTGAGTCCTGTTTCTTTTCATTAGGCTTGTAAGGCCTTGCCTCAGCTGGACATCCCCAAACGTGCAAATGCTTAAGACTAAGCTTTTTACCCGTCCAATGTTCATAAGAGGCTTTGGTCGCTGCCTTAGTTGGAACTCTGTTAAGGATATATGCTGCGGTATTTAGTGCTTCTCCCCATAGTGATTCTGGTAAGGTAGAATGACTGGTCATACTCCTCACCATGTCCTTAAGCGCTCTGTTTCACCTTTCAGCAACACCATTCATAGTGGGGAACCCGACATAGTGTATTGTGGTACGATACCGCATTCCTCTATGAATCTAGCAAAAGGTCCCGGACGTTGTTCAACTGAACCGTCATATCTACCATTTTATTCACCACCACAGTCAGATCTAACGTTTTTAATCTTTAAGCCAAGTTGATTTTCAACTTTAACTTTATAGTTTTTGAACACATCCAATGACTGTGGCTTTTCATGAATGAGATAAATGAAGTCATATCTTGAAAAATCGTCTGTGAACGTTATAAAATATTGTTGACCATTCCAAGAAGCTGAAAGGAACGGTCCACAAATATCAGTATGTATAAGCTCTAAGATGCCTGAACATCTGTTGGCTTCAAATCTCCTTCTGTTGGTGTGTTTTCCCTTTATACAATTAACACAACTATTAAAATTTGTGTAATCTAAAAGTTCGAGAATTTCGTCTAACACAAGTCTCCTTATTCTCTTTTCAGAGATATGACCCAATCTTTGTTCCATAACGCAGCTGAATTCTCAATGGTTAATTTTTTTTTAGTGCCTCTAGGATTCATTAAATGAAGCAATAACATTCAAAGAATAAATATTATCTTATCCTGATAAAGAACCAGAACCAACCAATTTTGAATCGAGGAACAAACTGAATATTCCATTTCTAAAAGGACAAGAATGACCAAATTTGTCCAATGCAAAAACGGAAATCAAATTCCGTAACAAATGTTTCATATAGATCCAAATATATTCCAATCTTTAACAATAATCTAAATTTTCCTATTGCCTCAACTTCAACTTTGTTGTCGTCACCAACATAGATGAATTTTTCAGCATCACTTGGTTTTCGGCAATCCAGGCAACCCTGCATAGACACACTGATGTGAGTTGTTGCACCAGAATCTATCCACCACGTGTGTCTAGACACTAAAGTAAAATTAACCTCATAACAAACCATATTCAGAAGCATACCTTTCCTAGCACGCCAAGCGTGATAATTATTGCACTGCTTCTTCATATGCCCATCACTGCCACAGAAAAAACAACTAGAACTTTGAGAATCACTAGAATTTCTTCAATTGTTTCTTCGGATGCTATATATCCGCATATTCCTTATCCTTCCTTTTCTTTCCTTTATCCTTCGAGGTGGAGGCATAATGAGCACTTTCTGTCTTGTCTTACTTCAACCTTTCCTCTTCCTTGACACAGTGCGAGATGAGCTCATTCAGAGACCAAGTCTCTTTCTGACAGTTATAACTCATCTTGAACTGGTTAAACTGAGGAGGAAGAGATATCAATACCAGATGCACCAGCAATCCCTTAGAGAGATCAAGTTTCAGTGCTTTCAACCTTGAAGCAAGATGAGACATTTTCATAATGTACTCCCTGATGTTGCCCTTACCCTTGATATCTTGGTGCAGCAGTCAAACACTGATAGTAACTATCATGTCAAATAACAACCTTCATTTGGGTCAATTTATCATTCACATGAAAAATCGAACAACTATCACATGTTTACCATCACAAGTGCATATGTAATTATATTAAATATTAACCTTCTTTTGGGCCGATTAATATTCATATAAATCACATATATCAAAATACTTTTGTATTTCAAAATAAAATCAATTTCCATAAAAAATGTAATTCTGACGACATTTTATCTCAATTGATCAATTTTAAAAATACATATAACCTTATCATTATTTGAATGATTGAATATTTAATCTTAAACGAATAAAATTGAACCGAATGTTTTTTTAAAATTTTCGAAAATTCCGTACGGGTCGACCCAAATCCAGACGGGTTGACTCGCACTGAATCCAAACAGGTCGATCCGGCCCAAATCCTTCTCGTTAAATTTTTTTAAAAAAAATTTAATCCAAATTTTCGATTTTCCTCTAAAATATTTTTGATGAACAAAACTGGAAGGAAAATCGAAATCTTATACCAAATCCTTAAAATTTACAACCAAATCTTTTTATAAAAACTGCAACTTTAAAAGATTTGGTTTTAAACCAAAATATTTTCCAAATCTGAAACCATATCAAAATATTTTCAGATCTGAAACATATCAATATATTTTTCAGAATTGAAGTCATATCAAAAAGTTTAAAACAAAATTTTATTTTTCAGATCTGGATCCAAATAAAATATAATACTTTAAACAAATCTCAATAATTCAAACATGAGTGGCTCTGATACCACTTGTTGGGGAAACCCATAAACCGCAGAATCTATCATGCTAAATCATTAAAAATTTGACTGGAAAACTTAAGCGAAAGCGTAGTTGAAGTCATATTTCTGAATTCTTTAGAACGTGCCTTGATCTTCCAGATCTACGCACTCTTTCCTTGAGAGAATCATTTAGTTTCTCTTCAAAGATATTTTCTTAATGAGGGAGAGAATAGGATACGTGATAACGCGAGATCTGAGGACCATGACTCATATATGTAGATAATATTTATCATTATCTTATGATATTTCTGTTTTAGCCCATCATAAAAACAAAAATTATGCTTATGTCTCTACACATTAAAGGCCCACAATCTATTAGATACATTAAATCTCAATAACCCGAAACCTTACTTGATCACTTTGTTTTGGGCTTAACTTAATGGACAACCCACAACACATAATTATTCATATATAAGCCCATATAAATAAAATTGATCCAACACCATATACTCGACTCTAGTTGGCCGATTCTTCCTCTTGAACATCTCTACAGAAAAGCATTCATCAGTTTGATAAGGTGGATTTTTTGGACATCCACCAAGTTGACCTTGTAAGGCTCAAGCATATAGAAACTATGGACGTCAAATCCATGGGATTGGGGACCTCCCTTCACCATTGCAGTGAAAATTGAAAACAATATGTCTGAACAATTCACATTTATGCCAAATGCAATAAACTCCATCACCATGATTTTCTCCACGGTTATCTTGTTGAAATCACCTACCTTGACAAGCAAGAATTTTCCTCCAAATCGGTGAGAAGTAAGAAATCCACCTTCAACTCTTTCTTATAGCAAGTGGAACATAGTGGGAAACTTGATCAGGAGAACTTTGTCTTCTAGTGAGCAGCATTACCCTCTAGAAGGATTGCACATGAAACCAAACCACTGGCTGGAAGTTCAAAAGTTTCGGCGAAGAGCTTCTGAGAATTATTGAAGTTTACTCCTTCACCTGTGTAGAAAACTACGCATGCTCCACCTTAGCAGAACAAAAAAACTCCTTAAGAACTGGCTCAAACACCTTCGTGATACATCCAATAAATGTTCTTAGTCTGGTAGCCTCCAACATCTAGAACATGGCCACCATGGACTCGTCTTTCATGGCCAGGACATAGTCAAAATCCAAGACCAAAGTGTTGATTGAGTAGCTTGTAATTTTGAAAGTAAAGAGACGTTGGAATTTTAATTTGCAGAAGGTTAGAAAGCACGAGAGAAAGAGAGCAATATGCAAAAAACAAATAAGTGTTTGGAGGAGATAATAAAAGCTCAATATTGAGAATATATATGGTCCAATAAGACAAACATGTCAATTCATGTGTCTGTATGTGGTTAATTCTGAAAATTTGAAAATTTTGGATAATAACTTTTGGTGGTTTATATTTATTCGCATGAAATAAAGCATTTAAATGCAAATAATAACCGAATATACATTAAATATGAGAATTCAAAATTTTTAAAAGATTGGACCATTCAAAAGTATTAATATAATTTATAAGAGATAATTGGCCAAAGCATATGGTAAGGTCAAGCTTCCACAAACTCTAGTTGGAGCAGCCTGAATTGTGTACCAGCTTCGACATGTTGTCTTACCAGTTTGACTTTATTTTCCCTAAATTTGTGCATCTAATTTAAATTGAAAAGCCTAGAATATTGGAAAAAATATGAAACTTATTTTCTAGCAGGGGCTTAGTGAAGATATCGACAATTTGTTGATCTGTTCAGATGTAGTCTAGCTATATATCTTTCTTCATCACATGATCTTAGATGAATTGATGTCAGATGTCAATGTTATTGATCCAAGAATGAAACAAAAAATTGTATGTAATGACAACAACGCTTGTGTTATCATAGAATGTTGGAGATTCAGAAGACTTGATTCCACGATCTCTAAGATGTTGTTGAATCTAGAGCAATTAAACACAACAATTGCCCACATCTTGATACTCGGCTTTACTCGTAGAGGTGGCAATGGAGGTCTTGTTCCTGCTAAACCATGAGATTAGTGTATCTCCAAGGATTTATCATGATCTACTGTACTTTTCCTGCCAATTCTGCTGCATGCATAATCTGCATCTGAACAACAAATTAAATTAAAGCTAGAGCCTTTGGGAGACCAAAGACCACACATGGAGTGTCCTTAAGATATTTATGAGTTCGTTTAGCTACAATATAATGTGATCACTCATAATTTACTTGAAATGTTGCAAATAGACAGACAACAAACATGATGTATGATCGACTAGCATTCAGATATAGCAGCGACCAAATCAAACTTCTATGCATAGTTATATCAACTGAGATTACCTCCACATCTTTGTCTAGATTGATCGATGAACTCATAGAAATGGAGGCAACAATACAACTTTTCATTCCAAACTTTTTTTAGCAGTTCTTTGGTGTACTTGGCTTGATTAATGAAAATACCATTGTTTAGCTGCTTGACTTGCAGTCCGAGAAAGAAAGTTAATTCTACCATCATGATTATTTCAAAGTTTTCTTGTATTAACTTGGAGAATTTTTGACAAAATTTGGGGATAGTGGAACCAAATATAATATCATCAACATAGATTTGTACTAATAAATAATAATCACCCTTCGTGAATTTAATATGGTTTTATCTACAATTCCAATAACAAAGTCATGATCAAGCAAAATTTTTGACAATGTATCATACAAGCTCTACCAGCTTGCTTCAATCTATATAAAGCTTTATCATGTTTAAACACACAATTAAAATGAATATGATTAACAAATCCATGTGGTTATTCAACATAAATTTTTCATTTAATATACCATTAATAAAAGAAGATTTGACATCTATTTGATATACTTTGAAATATTTATAAGCATAAAATGCAGGAAATATTCATATGGCCTTAAGTCTAGCTACATGAGTAAATGATTCATCAAAATATATGCCTTCTTCTTGTCTATACCTTTGGGCTACAATTCTAGCTTTACTTCTTATAATTGAGCCACTTTCATCTAACTTGTTGATGAACACTCATCTAGTTCCAATGATATGATTAGAAGTTCTGAAAACTAGGTGCCAAACTTTGTTTATCTCAAATTGATTAAGTTTATCTTGCATAACATCTATCCAGCTTGAGTCTACTAGGATTTCATCAATATTTTTAGCGTCAAGTTGTGATATGAATGCAACATGCATAAATTCATATACCATTTGTCTATAGATGTTGTTGGATTACCAATTACCAGCTCGAGTAGATAATTCCTATTCCACCAGAGACCAAGTTCAACGGGATTTGGATGTTGATATTGAGTAGATTCATCCTCATTGGTGTTTGCAACATATTCTTCTTGAGGTATCTTTGGCTGGTGGTCATTAAATAGCTCGACTTCATCTAAATATTTGTTCACTGTGGATTCTTCAAGTCTGGCCGAGCTTATCTTAGGAACAACTCCAGCTATTCTTCTCAAGTTTATCTCATCCTTACTATCAGTATCAAAATTAATAACATCTAACATATTTCTTAATTCATTCATATTACTATTTTCACCACCTTGACAGATAGATGATTAATCAAATACAATATGTATATATTCTTCAACACACATAATTCTATTATTGTAAAATGTATAAGCTTTTCTAACAAATTAATATATTCATAACACATCAGCATCAGATTTAGCATAAAAATGGTTATATGTGTTATAATTGAAGTATTTCCAGCCAAATACTTTAAAGTATTGTACATCCGATATATTTCCATTTCATATCTCATATGAAGTCTTATTATGCTTCTTGTTATCATTGATATGTTTTGAGTGTAGCAAGGTGTACTAACTGCTTGTACCCAAAAGATCTGAGATATCCCAGAAGCAGTTATCATTGTTCTAGCTGCTTTATTCAAGTTCCAGAAAAACCATTTCATTACGGCGACCTAGCAGCAGAGAACTCATGTTTGATTATTTGGTCATCTAGATAGGATGAGAGAGTTTTGTTTGTAAATTCAGTGCCCATATTACTATTTATTCTAGCTATTACAACGGATTTATCATTTCTAAAGAAATTTTAAAATCTTGACCAACTGGAACACTAATATGGTCTTAGCAAGGTAAGAAGATCACCCAAGTAAACATGGAATAATGATTCACATTCACTAGAGTATATCTATTCCCTTAACCTCTTCACTTGTATACGAGCTAAGGGATCCATGTGCAGTAAATCAAAGAATTTAGTTGAAGAGTTATACGCTATATTTTTAAAATTTGATCTCACTTGATTACCAAGCTGGCATCTAGTGTGCCATAATTTTGATTATTGCACTCCCAAGAGTAGGTTGTTCACAAGTAGTATAATTCAGTGAGTCCAAATATCGTATCCATAAGGAAACTAAGATAATTAAAAGTCCACTATGATGTCTGTTGGATCAAGAATTTGGTATATTTTGGTGGTTAAAAAATAATATTAAAGCAAAACTAATTTGAGAGAAAATGATACAGTTAAAAAAACGGATACGATTATAAACTGAATAAAAGTCTAGAGGATTTCAATTTACCCAATCTCAATTTACCCAAAATCTCTCTACGTATGTACGGTTCTGTAGAGTGGCAGTAAGGGTGACTTATCTATCAACTTTTCCACTATCACCCCCAAAAAACCCAACTCATGAATTAAGAATTCTGACAACAACAAGAACAACAATATTTTCGGTAATATTAGTAGATGCTATACGAACAACTCGTTTTTTATCCATATCAACCCACCTTCTATCATTGATGAAAGTATGTGATCTCTATCCTCTAAAGATAGGGATGTCATATCCTTCTTTTTAACTTCCATATAGACTCGGATCGTAATTCGAACTATATAATCTCCGTCGTAGATTTCACTACATTTATTAATATATCGATATATATAAGCATAAAGAACACTTAACTGATGTCCACATCAAGCAGTCTGAACAAACTGATCGCAACAGTGTACGAGTCAAGAATGATCACAACAGTGTACGAACTATCAGAAAAGCATTGACATAGACTAAACAACCAACAATCACTTTTGATTAAACAAATATATTTCTGAGAGTATAAAAGATGAGGAGTTGACTTCAAAAACATATCGATTATTCACTGATAAGATTAAGTCTTCAAAATCTTTCACATATCTGAGAGAACTGAATCAGTTCAGCACACATTAAAAGAATTTTATTTGATCATTTAAAGATCATTTCCTGCTAAGTTAGTATCATTTTGTATTACATTGTATAGTAGCTTGCAGACTGTCTATTAATTAGTTGATATACTAGGAGTTTCAGTTTGGTAGTGTTTAAGACCAAACTGAATCGGGATCTTGCAAACTACTTGTATTGTCCAAAGTCTTCTAGTGCGAACCATCCTAAAGGAAGAAGGGATGACAAATTAGCTTTAGTTCCCCAAACATCCAGAAACATATATATGTACTTCTTTACACTTCAGTTTAACCCTTCCCATTCATTCTGTGATTTGTTCAAATATGTCAATCTAGCTTTTTTCCGCACTTATATATTAGCAAACTGACATAGAAACTCGAGAATATTCAGTTTAGTTGCAAACCATCTAAACTAATCGAATAAACTAACATATTATGTCCAATGTTTATTCAACTCTCTTCTAAACATTTGACCGATCATACAAGTGGTATCAGAGAAAGATTTATTCTTGATTCTAAACATTTCCAATTACAGTGACTTCATTCAGTAAAATTCTGAAGTTCCCTAAGAAAGACTTTGATGACTGGAAAATAAGAATGCAGGCTCATTTAGCTGCTCCAGATGATGACATGTCGTTCGACATTACAGAAGGACTGATGAGGATACTAAAAGGTAATACAACGAGATCCATCTCCGAAGGTGCACCTCAAATGCTGAAAAACCAAGGAGCGAATGGAACCAATGAGTATAAATAGAAGACGAATCTTGACAATGTGGCAAAAAGATATACTTTATAAAAAATTTTACGAAAAACACATTCAGTAAGATCAAAATGTTCAGAACTGTCAAAAAAATTTGGGAAAGGCTGATTCAGATCTGTGAAGGAAATGAGCAAACAACAGAAAACAAGTTGTCCAT
Organism: Primulina tabacum; assembly: GCF_025594145.1. Taxonomy (NCBI): domain Eukaryota; kingdom Viridiplantae; phylum Streptophyta; class Magnoliopsida; order Lamiales; family Gesneriaceae; genus Primulina; species Primulina tabacum. Next base: position 4,755,223 of record NC_134558.1, read on the forward strand.
CGCCATACCGAAATTTGACAACATTAAGAAGAATCATGGAGAATCTATGCCTGATTTTTATGAAAGAGTCAGCGAGATTATAATAGAACTCATTACACTTGAAAAAGTTTACATCAATCGAGAAGTATTTCTCAAAGTAACGAGAGGACTGACAAAATAATGAGACGTCAAGACTGTAGCTACATGTGAATCAAAAGATTTGAACAAGGTGGAGCTACACGACCTATTAATTTGAACTACAAATAAGAGAAGAAGATCAGTCTACCTCTCAGCTGATTAAAAGCCCTAACTACCGTGAAACGAGAACCATCAGTTTCAAAAGAAAAATTAGCTGAACAGTCAAGTAGTGATGCTATGTCACTATCGTAAAGAAGTTCAGGAAATTCCTAAGGAATAATCAAGGAAATTTTCAAAATTCCAATCAAAGATCTTACCTAAAGAAGGGTCAACTGATGAATCCAATGCATGTTTCAACCGTGGCAAAATTGACCACTTCATGGTAGACTGTCCTAAACCAAGAAGGATTATAGGAGATCATCTGACAAGGGCAAAAGATCTTTTGACAAAAGAAGATTCAAAGATGAAAAGAAATTTTCAAAAAAACATGATCAAAAGGCGATGGTAGCTGAAGAGAGCAAATCAAAATAGGCTGATTCGGATTCTGGATCATCTGAATTAGAAGAGTCAAGTAGCTCTGGGATGATGAAGAAGTAAAGTGCTTAATGAAAAATGATGCTGAGCTGGAATCTAACATCAAACAGGTATTTGACTTCAGCTCAACTGATTTTCACGAGAAGATCTTGTCAATGTACTTTATGATATGGTAAATGAGTACCAAAAAATTTCTCTGTCATTCGATGAAATTAAAGCCAAACAAAATGAACTGCTAGACAACACGACTGAAACTTACTGGGAACAGTCTAGTGCACTTTATGATATGGTAAATGAGTACCAAAAACTTTCTCTGTCATTCGATGAAATTAAAGCCAAACAAAATGAACTGCTAGACAACACGACTAAAAATTACTGGGAACAGTAGTTAAATGTTGAATTTAATGACAGAGATTGCTAAACTGAATATGGAAAATGAAAAGTCACATGATGAGAACCAGAAGGTTAAAACTAAAAATTTGAAGCTAACTGAACTAGTTTCATCATGGAATAAGTCTTCAGTTAATTTATCTGAAATGCAAGAGTTGCAGACATGTTTGAGACAAAACTGGTCCCGGTTTCAGCAACAAGGAAAGCATTCCTAAAACCAGTACTCAACCAAAAATGAATGTATGCAAAGGAAATATATTCACTTTGTAAGATCCAGTATGGTACATAAACATAAAAAAACGTATCCATAAACTTGAAAAACCTATTGAGGATATGAACAAAAATCTAAAATTTGGTATTGATAACGAACTTGAGAGTTCCAGTGCTGAGCCTAACTGAAAGCTCTTTCATACCAGTTCAGCCAAGCATAACTCAATGAAAGGTAAAACTAAAAATTATTTTAATTGCAAACCTGTTCAGAAACGATATAGGCTGACCAATGAATCTGGAAAAGGTAAACAACATGTGGTCTCTGCTGCACCCAAAACACATAACACAAATATTCACTCACAGCCTATTTGGAACACAACCAATGGAAGGACAACTAGGTTGGATTTTGGGTTACAAAAGAATTAATCCCGTCTGAATCCAAATAAGTATGGGCACCAAAAATTTTAGTTATTTGTGATTGCAGGACACCAAAACTAAACCAGCTAAAAAGTCAGTGTAGTACCTGGACAATGGATGTTCAAGACACATGACAGGAGAAGCTGAACTGCTAGATGAACATACTCATTTTACTGGACCTAAGATTACATTTAGAGGTTCTTCTCAAGGTAGAACCATGGGTAAAGGTAAGCTTATCCATGGTAACATTATCATTGAAGATATATTACTTGTAGAAAATCTCAAATATAACTTAATTAATATAAGACAATTATGTGACCATGATTATGCAGTTGAGTTCAGTAAGCATAATTGTACTATCAGAAATACTTCTGGATGTATTATAATGACATGTGACAGATGTGATAACACATACAAAGTTAGTTGGACCACTCAACCGAATGAAGCAGTATGTTTTCTAGCATCCAACTCTTAAAGGAACTGGATATAACACAAAAGGTTAAATCATTTAAATTTCAAAGTCATTGCAAATCTGAGCAAAAATGATGTGGTCAAAGGTCCGCCCAAAATTGATTTTTCAAAAGACAAAGTATGCCCAACATGTCAGTTTGGGAAGCAAGTTAGGTCATCTTTTAAAAATAAATGGTTTAACTCATCAACCCGAATCTTAGAACTGTTGCACTTGAACTTATTTGGTACTATCTCACTCATAATTTTAGGGAGAATGAAATACATTCTAGCTATTGTTGATGATTTGTCAAGATTCACCTGGTCATCTTTTTAAAATCAAAAAACCAAATTGATACTCAACTGATAAAAACTTTCAAAAGATTTTTAAATGAAAAATCAAAAAAAATTGACAAAATTAGGTCTGATGGAGGAACTGAGCTTGTTAATCAAACTTTTTCTGCATTTTTAGAAAATCATGTAATCAGGCATGAATTCTCAGCAGCTAGAACACTTCAACAAAATGAAGTTTTTGAGAAAAAGGAATATGACCCTTAAAGAGACTGTTAGAACAATGCTTGCTGATTCTGGAATTCTTCAAAGATTTTGGGCCGAAGCAATGAACAAAACATGTTATACTCAGAACAGATCAATGATTAATAAGAAACATGGCAAGACACCCAATGAGATCTGGCATGGCAAGCAACCCGTATTATCTTATCTAAAACTTTTTGGCTGCAAATGGTTCAATTCACAAGAACAGTAAAAATCATCTGACAGCATTTGATGCTAAGTTAGATGAGGGTATATTTCTTGGTTATTCATCAGTTAGTAAATCCTACTATGTATTTAACAAACTCACTTTAAATGTTGAGTAATCTGTGCATATTGTATTTGATGACACAGTGTCAACTGAACAACAAACTGATACAACGAAGCTGACCACTCGATTGGAAGAAATCACTCTGGAAGATGAAAGTGAGGAAGACACGCATATTATAAAAAGAACACTTCAATCTCCATAATCTAAGATATTTGGCGAACAAATTAGACAAACCGACGCTCTAGTTGACAAGTGTGTTGACCTACAAAGAGACGATGAGATCCAAACTTACGCAAATTAGACTGATGTCAACACAACTTAACACCAGCCAATTGAGGTCAACCCAACTGATGCATCTCCATAAAACACTATGAATGAACCCTATTATAGGTGGAACAAGAATCATCAATCATCCTCCCAATTCGGTAATAGGTAATCAATCTGCCCCATAAGAACCAGAGGGTATATGATCAATCAATTTCTACATGCTGCATTTATTTCTAATATTGAACCCAAAAAGGTTGATGAGGCACTAACAGACAGTAGCTGGATTGATGCTATGCAAGAGGTGCTCAATCAATTTACCAGAAATCTTGTCTACAACTTAGTTCCAAGACCTTCTCATCAAACAGTTATAGATACACGATGAGTCTACAAGAAAAAACTCAATAAAAACGGACCTGTGGTAAGAAATAAAGCAAGACTGGTGGCTCAAGTATTCAGGCAAGAAGAAGGAATTGATTATGATGAAACCTATGCACCAGTAGCCAGACTGAAAGCCATGCGAATGTTTCTTGCATATGACCCTCAAGATAAAACCTCTAAATCTCTAACTGTAGAGGTCTCTGCACTGACAGTTGTTGCGATTGCTACTTTTCTACTCAAGGCATCTGCAACAACATTAGATTTCCCCCGATGATAGCTAATGTTCTAGGTTAGCTTCTTCCTACACATCCAAACAACCTGAAAGGAAAAGAAAGTGAAAATGGAAGAAGCTGAGCAGTTGCTACCTCAATCAGCTATTCAAACTCAGATAGACCTCTTAATGGATGAGGTAAATGAATATGCTGAGAGCAAAAATGAATTCTATGATAAATGATATCAGTTTTGGACAATCACTCCTACCAGGAAACTGAAAAATAAAGAAAAACGTAAGAAATTCATTGCTGTTGAGAAAATGGTGATGAAAGCTGTGAAGGCTGTATCAGTCTCTCATGCAATAGAAAGGCGGGAATACTTCTTAACCTCATTTGCATTAAGAAACTGACTATGATTTATGAGGAACTGAAGAAGAATTACGATCCCATTTGCCCAATCGCTCACGATGACAGGGAAATCTTCACTCAGCTGGATATAGATTGGAGCTATCTTCAAATGCAAGTCCAATTCTGGAAAATTAACCAACAACTGTTCATTCCAGTTGACACCAAGAGTAGCGAATCCTCCAAGAAATCATCAGAACTGGCTACGGACAAAACACCAACAACAAAAGGCTCCTCAGCCTCTTCATCCAGCTCCACTGACAAAGCTCCTACCTCAACTGAAGTTTCTGTTGAACTATTGTCAGTCACGCCAGTGTCAACTGACATAGTCATGGAAGCTCCACTAATTGATGCTGGTGAGATCATTCAAACTGTGGCTGACAACATCACACTCGCTAAATCAACTGATGGGGATAAGACAACATTCAAAGAAGCAGTCATTAAAGAATCATCTATTACAAAAGTTCTTTCCATTTCTACAGAGCCCAAGACTGAAGTTGCTCAACTGGTTGAATCATTGGACAATGCTGAACCTAGCAACCAGTTGTCCTATTTTCTGCACCCAAACAACACACTCATGCTGAATCACCAGAGATGGAAACAGGAGAAGAGTTTCGAATGGATGACATTCATACGAATCTCAAACATATCTTCTCTTCTTTCTCAGGTCAAGACTAAACAGAAACTGATTGATACTGACCTTGCAAATCTAAAAGGCAAACTAGTTAAGGATCTTATGAATTTATCCAAAGATGTCCACTCTCTGTTCACTCAGCTGGACTCTATGAGAAAGAACTGCATATCAACTTCTCAACTATCGAGTTCTCGTGATGCACTTTCATAGAAAATGGATTTATTTCACACCAGCCTATCATCCAAAATTGATTCAGTTCACACCCAGATTTCCTCTAAGATCGACAATATGTCAGCCCAGATGGCTTCATTTGTGCATATTCTACTACGATATGTAGCTATTCCTGGTTTTGACAAAAGGGGGGAAGAAGAAATAGAACAGCATGGATCAGTATCTGAGGAAAAAAATGTAGAACAAGAATGAATTTTGTGTCTCAGTTACGGATAATAAACTTTCATCAGTTGCTTCTCAGTTTCAGTTGTCTACATTGGAGTTTTTTTATTATTTTGTTAAACACCAAAAAAGGAGAAATTGTTGGATCAAGAATTTGGTATATTTTGGTGGTTAACAAATAATATTAAGAAAAAACAAATTTAAAAGAAACTGATACAATTAAAAAAACTGATACAATTCTAAACTGAATAAATAAGTCTAAAGGATTTCAATTTATCCAATCTCAATTTACCCCGAATCCGTCTACGTCAAAACACTTAACTAATGTCCAAATCAAGCAGTCTGAACAAACTGATCGCAACAGTGTATGAACCAAAAGTGATCGCAATAGTGTACGAACTATCAGAAAAGCGTTGACATTGACTAAACAGCCTACAAACACTTTTATTAAAGAGATATATTTCTGGAGTATAAATAGAGGATGATTTGACTTCAAGAACATATCGATTATTCACTGATAAGATTAAGTCTTCAAAATCCTTCATATACCTGAGCTAATCTGAACCAGTTCATCACACCTTAAAAGAATTTTATTTGATCATTTAATGATCATTTCGTGCTAAGTTAGTATCATTGTGTATTACATTTATATAGTAGCTTGCAGACTGTCTATTAAACAGTTGATATAATAAGACTTTCAGTTTGGTAGTATTTAAGACCAAACTGAATCGGGATCTTGCAAACTGCTTGTATTGTCCAAAGTTTTCTAGTGCGAACCATCCTAAAGGAAGAAGGGGTGACGTAGGAGCTTTAGTTCCCCGAACATCCAGAAACATATATGTCTTTTTTACACTTCAGTTTACCCTTTCCCATTCATTTTGTGGTTGTTCGAATCTGTCGGTCTAGCTTTTTTCCGCATTTATATGTTTGCAAACCGACATAGACACTCAAGAATATTCAGTTTAATTGTCAACCTATCTAAACTAATCGAAGAAACTTACATATTGCGTCCAGTGTTTATTCAACCCACCTTCGAACACTTAACTGATCCTACAATGTCTCTGATTTTTTATCTTTTAATTATTTGAGCTTTAAATGATAATTTTTATATGTTCAAAATTTTAAATTAAATAGTCAAGATTAGAGGATCAACTCTTGACTTTGGAAGATTAGCTGCTCATGATGGAACTGAAGAACTTGAAATATATACTTAGAACGATAATTGTATTTAAGTGAAGAAATTTAGATAAAATAAAGAGAAAAAAATATGAAATCAAAGTTTAATTCATAGAATAAGGAATGATTTCTTTAATCACAATACACTCTTATTTATATGCCAATTTGGAGAGACGAAAGAGAATAAAATATAATTTGTACATATAATTGGTTCAATTTTTCTTCATGAATAACCCAAAATTTATTGCATCTTGTACTCCATCTTTGATAACTTTCTAACGTTGCATTCTTTCACATAAAACAAATGTTTTTCATAATTGAGTTTTTTGAATTGTGGTAAATTTTCAAATTGTTTTACCAAGTATTGTGGCAAATATAGTCAAAACACTCAAACTTGGTAAAACTGCAATTTCATTGGTACAAATTTCATATATTGCTCAATTTGACCTCAATTGTGACAAGAATTTCATCTCAAGATTTTCATCAATATTGTGGATATTGAAATCAAATTTATACACGCTTAAGAATAATCTCATTATCAATTTTCTGGCCAAAGTTATTCCTGTTTACTGAACTTGTAAAAATAATAAAAATAAAAAATTAATAAATATAAATTTTATGCAAATTAATATAAAATTAAATATTCAATACACTTTAAACTATAAAATAGTATTCAAAATATTTAATAAACATAATTTTTTTTATATTAATCACACCCCAACCGGCTTATTACTAGTCCTTTGCAATTTAATCTTTAATAACAAAACAAAACACATTGATTAATATAAACATAAATGCAAAAAAAACTATCCAGATGTTTAGAATTAATTTAATAAATGTCAAAGTTATATCAAAATTACTATATGTAAAAGTTATATCAAAATTAGAATAATTATATTTTTCATTAATGAAACAAATGATTATTAACAAAGTGAGTACTTCCATCACTTATCATGGCTCGAAAATTCCAAATCTACTGAAAATGTTTTCTTTCAAAAATTTGATAACTATTTTTTGATAATTTATTTGACATGGAATCGCCTCTATCCATTTGGAAACATAATCAACTGTAAATAAAATATACAAGCATCCAAACGACAGTGGAAAAGGTCCCATAAAATCAATCTTCAATAGTCAAATATTTCAGTTTCAATGATATGATTCTAAGGGATCATGCCTCTTTTTGAAATCGCACCCAATTTTTGATAATTTACACAGATCTTACAGATTTCGTGAGTGTCTTTAAATAATGTGGGTCCAAACTACGAGATTTTTGCAGTTGTTTTCTTTGAAGAAAAATGCCCTCCACTTGCTTCTGAATCACAAAATTAAATGACATTGTTTACCTCATTGTCGGGTATGCAACACCGAAAAATTTTATCTAGACAATTCTTGAACAAATACAGATCATCCCAATAAATTTTGTTTTACCTCATTCAAAAATTTTGTTTTATCTTGAGAATTCCATTGCGGTGGAATTTTTTCTGTCACAAGAAAATTGAATATGTTAGCAAATCATTGTGTAGTAGCAACAAAAAATAATTTTTCCTCAGGAAAATTATCATTGATTTGTGAGATTTCACAAGATGTTCCTGTTACTAGTCTCGATAAGTGATCAGCAAAAACATTCTCAGTTCTTTTTTTATCTTTGTTAGAAATGCCGAATTATTGGAGCCACAAAATCCATCGGATTACTCGAGGCTTCACATCTTATTTGGTCAATAAATATCTAACAACAGAATGATCAGTAAACACAATTATTGTTGATCCAATCAAATAAGAACAAAATTTATCTAATGCAAATATTACAACAAATAGTTCTTTTCAGTTGTGGAGTAATTCATTTAAGGATTGTCTAAAGTCATACTTGCATAATATATTACATAATACTTACCGTTTCTTTTTTGACCCAATACTGCACTAATTGCAAAATCACTTGCATCACATATGATTTCAAATGGTAAAGACCAATCAGAAGGTTGCATGATAGGAGCTGATGTAAAATGACTAATGATTTTATCAAAATAATTTTCAAATTCATGAATCCACTCAAATGCAATGTCTTTTGTTAAAATGTTACAAATGAGTTTAGAGATTAAGCTAAAGTTCTTAATAGACCTCTTATAAAATCCACAAAGCCCTAAAAATGAGTGAAATTCTTTAATGGTCTTTGGTAGAGAAAGATTGATGATGACATCAATTTTTACTTTATCAACTTTAATTCCACGAGACGATGTAACATGTCCCAAAACAATTCTAGAAATAACAATGTAATGACATTTTTTTTCCAATTTAAAACAAGACATTTTTCCATACAAATTTTTAAAACTTTTCCCGAATTTTCAAGACAATTATCAAACGTATTATAAAAAATAGTCAAATCATCATGAAAATTTCCAAATAATTTTCGACCATGTCGCTAAAAATGCTTATCATTCATCTTTCAAATATTGCTAGGGCATTGCATAAACCAAATGAGATCCTTCTAATTACAAATGTGCCAAAAGGACATGTGAATGTTGTTTTCTTAATCTTCAAGTGTAATGAAAATTTGATAATAGCCTGAATATCCATCAAGAAAACAGTAGTAGGAATGACCTGATACTCTTTTTAAAATTGATTCAAAAATGGAAAAGAGAATGATCTTTTCTAGTTGCATCATCATTCAATTTTTTAATCAATACACATATGTCAAGTAGAAGGGACTCGACTTGTTAACAATTCATCTATGTCATTTTTTATCATTGTAATACCATATTTTTTTGGAACTACTTGTGTTGGAATTGCTCACTTACTATCAGAAATAGGAGATATAATTCCAACATCAAGTAGTTTGAGAACTTTAGTTTTCACAACATCTTCCATATATGGGTTTAGTCTTCTTTGTGGTTGTTGTGATGTCTTGCATTTTCTTCTAAATGAATTTTGTGACTGCAAATTAGTGTATTAATACCCTTGGTATCTTTTAGTATCCAACCAATAATATTTTCATGTCTTTTAAGCATATCGACTAATTTATTTTCTTGATCACTTGCAAGTTTAGAAGAAATTACCATCGGATATGTTTTACCTTCTCCAAGAAATGCATACTTCAATTCTTTTGGTAAGAGCTTTAACTCCAATATGGGTGGTTTATCTTTGTTCTCATTTCTTGCCTCAACTTCTTTCTTTGAACCTAGAAAATAGTTATAACTGTTAAAATAATCAAAATCAATTTCAATATTTTTAAGAGTATCAATCGAACAAATATTCAGTTGGTCACGAGTACTCTTTTCTTTAATGTTTTATTCTATAAGAGTTTCAATAAGATTTTTATCTTCACTTTCATCTTTTTTGTAATGTGATTGCTTAATAAGATTAAAAATATTAAGTTCCAAAGTCATGTTTCTAAATGATAACTTGATTATTATGTTCCTAGGATTTCCTCTTGTAATAAGGAGTTGTTCACCTCCAGTTATGTTCATTTTCAAATGTATGACTTTGACTTTTACAAAAGATTCGGTAAATTCTTGAAAATCACTGAGACCAATCTTTTCTATTGTTGTTATCAGCATATTTTCTTTCCCGAGACAGTATTGATAAGTTCGATAAACTTTTTTCATCGGTTAGAGGTTTTTTTCACTACTTTGGCTTTTTCCTTTTGATTAAATTAGGGTTTTATACCATAAAATTATTAACTTTCCTCCCTAGATGCTCTTATTAGAACTGGCTTTTTGTTCTAGGTGTTGAATCCTTGTTTGAATATATTGCAGTGTTACAAGAATTTCTTCTCGTTTCTTGAGGATTTTTTCGACTTATTTTAATCTCTTTCTAGGTTCTCGTGGCATCTAACATGGTTAGATCTCCTTGTTATAGATATTTCAAAATATAGGAATACCATCTAAAAATAATAAATCTAAACATATGTTCGGATCCATGATTTGATAATAAATCTCCTCCTCGTCAAACTAAGTTACACGACAATAATAATTTTAAATGTCTGTATTAATAAACATAGCATTGATACTATTTTAATGACATTTTTCTTATTTTTCATATATTTTAATCGACTACGGTTATTTTGAGAATTTTGAAAAAAATTAATCTTAAAGGACCAAAGAGCAAGTTTTCGAAAGAGTAGACTAATTTAGGAAATTTCAAAGAAGAGGGATCGAAATAGAAATTTTGTTAAACTATAGGTATTAATTGAGTCTTTACCCTTTTTATGTATTAGATAAAATACAATAGCCCTTAAACCACGTTCAACGATATTTTGGATAAATTTTTGTTATATTTAAAGAAATTGGATCTTTTAGCGTGCAAAATGGTAGCTAATTTTGTTTATAAATAAAATAATAATAATGAGCGAATTTTGGATATAAAAATAATTTTAGTAGGTTTCTAATTATTTTTCCATATATGGCCCCAAATACTTACATTCCACTTCCCACTCATTCTATAGCTCTCGAATTTGAGTTGAGATCTCTCCCGTAATCGACTATAAGCTCGCCAACGCTGTCCGGTCGATCGGTAAGATCATTCAATTTCTTAAGAGAAGCTAAGCGTGTATTTGTTTGTTTTTTGCAATTTCAACTTAAAAAGGAACTGACTTTAAAACATTTGGACAAAAACAGTGTAATGATCTTGCGAAGGTACGACTTGATATAAAAATAATAATATTTTTCACTCAAATCAACATATACTACATAATATATATTTGAAGCTCTCTTTAGATCTTAGAGTAATCCAGAAAACATTACAAAATTATGGCAATATGCTATATTTTGTACCCCAACGAGTTGAAGAAATCCTTAAAACCCAGGAAGAAATTCTTGGAATATTAAAGGATATTCAAACAAGAATTCAAAAAATAGAACAACAATCAGGTTCTAGTAAAAGAACTTCAGGAGGATGGTTACCACCATCATTTGGCACCGAACCTTTGTTACATCAACAAGGGAAGGCCAGAGTGGTGTCAAAACCATTGATTGAAGAAGAAAAGATGATCAATCTAATTAAATCTGTCTCAGAAAAGAAATTTATCTGATGACAAATTTAGAATGATTGGTCTGGAGGATCTACAAGAGCTTGTGGAATCCTTCGCAAATCTCAAAGTTGTAGATCTAAAGATGAACATAGCAGGAGGTGAAATACCTGCTATAACCTGTTAATCAACACAGGAACCACCAAGGGAAAATGTGGGATCTCAGAATGTTAATATGAGAGAATCCCAATCTGATTTCCATACTGGTGGAGGATCACACCCAGCGAGTACAAGGACAAGGAGAAGTCAAATTCCCTTGCACCAAACACCCTACGGGAAGACTGTTTTAGATTCCTATACATCCTTACGGGGTTATGCTTAACCTTGATGTATTAGATTTCAAAAACAGAGAAGATCTCATAGATGACTGGACATCTGCTATGAGAATCGCAGCAGGAACACTAGATCTCAACAAAGAATGATTCATTAAACTTCTAGAAATGAGTCTTATGGGATCAGTGAAAATTGCGTGGGACATGACTTCATTAGAAATGAAAGAGTCAGTCCTGGCTGGAGAATCTCTAAGCGAGATAGCTGGAAAAATGGTTACCTTATTTAAAGCACAATTTATAGGGGTAGACTATTTTAACAGTCAAGATACAAAGAAGATGAAGAAATATACTCAGGCTCTATATAGTATTGAATTACATGATATATGTTTAGTGATGAATACATCATGTTATTCACTAAATATAGATGGAATTCAGGAGTCAAAGAAGATATAGCTATGCACCTTTTCTTTACAAAGATGCCAAGTCCCTGGAGAGAAATGCTCATAAGGGAATATGTACCTGGAAATCCAGATATATTGGCACGAAGAGCCTCTTTTCTTAAAGGAAAATTGGCAGAATGGTGTCACATGACAGCATAACAAAATAATTACAAACGCTTAAGGGGTATCAACAAAAGAACTCCTTTGTGTTGTAAAGAGAATGATCTTCCAACAATCATTGGAAGTAAACCACAGAAGCATAAGAAGAAAAGTTTTAGGACTCATCCTTATGCTCGAAGTGGAAGAAGTTCTTGGAAACCAAGAACTGTTTGGTCTAGACAGAAAGCCAGATCTTATAAATCTGGACAAAGAAGTGGACCATCAAGAAATAGATATCATCCCAGGCATCGAGTACATCTCGAAGCACAGGAAGAACACCTACGAAGAAAACTTTCAGAAGAACTCATACTCGAGCAAATGAAAGTTTTAAGGATTGTAATTGGTGGACACGTGGAGCAAGAGGTCATATCTCGACCAACTGTCCAGAAAATGAAAAAAGAGGTATTAAACGCTTCGATCCAATCTCGGATATTGAAGAAGCAGTTTATTACCAAGATCTTATTCAGGTATACCGATTCGAGTACATTGCCTCGGATGAAAGTTTATATGAAGAAGAAGAGATCTTAAGTCAGGGAGAATCTGATGGAACATAATCGGAATCTGACTGAAGACGAGGTGTTTCGACACGAAACACATGATGATTTGTCTGAGTTTTTCAGCCAGACAACAATATCTCATAACATGGTCCAAAGGATCATGAGAGAAAATCCTAGTCTACAGAGATATCAAGGATTCTCTGCAGGACAGGTAGAAAAGTTCTTAAGAAGTCTTGGCCAAAGAAACAGAAAGCATCATCTAATCTATAAAGTTTCTAGAAGGGAAATGGCAATCCCGATGGAACTTACAGGCAATAGAATAGAGATGCAGTTAATTTCTTCCGAAGAAATTATGGAGGAATTACAAAAAATCAAGATAGAAGTAGCAAGGACTATGTCCTGGATTCATATTGGAGCAATCCAGATTATGATAAAGGCTACTTTCAAAGAAGGGATAGATTCACCTATTGATATTGCTATATGCGATAAAAGAATGGGGAATCTAAAAGATTCAGTACTGGGAACTATCTCAGGAAATCTCTGTGCAGGAAAGATTGTAGGAGTAATCTATCCAAGGATAGCCTACAACCTGGCAGATCGAGATTTCAGTCGAGCCTTGACTTTACATTAGAATTTCAAGGAAAAAGGCTGATGAAAGAAGGTAATAGACCATATTCTATTACTTATCAGATTTCATATGCTCTATCTAATACACATCATTCCGAATTGTTTATTAGAAATGAGTTCATTGAAATCCCTGAGATATTCGGGAAAGTTGCTCAGGCAAGTTATCCAGAACGAGTTGAGTTTCCTTTAATACAGGAAACAAATATCCAAATACAAGACAAACCGATTCTACAAAGGAATCAAAGTCTTAGAATAGAATCAAGAAGACTATCTTTTCAGGGAGATAGAATTACTAGTTACAGGTGGGGAAAAACGCATGTCATAGAAACCCAACAGGAGCCGAAAAGTTTATCTACAATGGGAAAACTTAGATGCCCAGAAGGGTGGAAAGAAATAGAAATAGTATTTGATATTACGAAGCAAAGGAATCAATTTCCTTGTAATTCAATATACTATTTGGAACAACATATGATAGGAACTTAGCAAGGACTGATTAATATCGGAGAATTGGAAGTTCATATTCAAGAAATTCCAGGGAAAGAATCAGATCGACTGATTCTTGGACTAGAGTTTCTCGAGGAACACAAACCTTGGAAACGTCTAGAGTATGGAATGGAATTTATGGCAGAGGATAAGATGTGGAAAATCCAATGACCACAAGTCATTCTCCATATACATTCCAGTGGGAATGTTATATGAACAATATAAAGCAGAATATTTTGCTGCTTATATTGATTCGGGTGCTGGAATCTGTACAGCAAAACGAGGAGTTTTTCCAAATAATTTGGAAGAAGAATTACCAAAGATTGCTGGAAGAGATTTTTCAAGAAGAATCTTAATCTTATATAAAGGGATTAAGATGACCGAAATCATGATTGGCGGTGCTGGACAAACACCTTGGTACAAGGTGAAAACACCACCAATTTATTTTCATAATACAGGAGCTAACATATTGTTAGGAAACAATTTCCTACAAATGTTCAAGTCCTATACTCTGGAGAATGAGACTAGACGATTAGTGTTCACAACACATAGTGATCACAAAATCATAGTCCAAAGACTACGAGAGGCATTTTACAGAAAATTTCCGATCCAGTTTCGCAGCAAGCATGGTGATTCAGGACAACTTCTGAACCCAAAATGAAAGATTCTAGACGGTTTGGAGAAACAATGCTCCAGTTAAGAGCAGATCAAGTACTCCAACCAGAAGATATAGAATGACTTAAGATAACTCTACAAACGAATGAAGTAGAGTTCGAATCTAGGGCTATCTTTGGAAGATGTCAAGAAAAGGATCAAAGAAAATTACAATGAAGAACCCTTGGCATGGTGGGAGAGAAATCAACTCAAAGCTTGCCTTAAAATTAAGGAAGTCAAAGAGTATGAATTTGTCCGTTGCAAGCCTATCCCAATGAATATCATTAATCAAAGGGATATGATGATTATAATCAAGGAACATTTGGACCTTGGTTTAATCAAAGCAGGTATGTCATCATATAGCAGTCCAGGTTTCCTGGTAAGAAATCATGGTGAGATAAAACGAGGAAAACCCAGATTGGTTATTAATTATCAAGAAATTAATAAGATTCTGGAGTTTGATTGGTATTTTATACCTAGTAGAGAACACTTGATTAATTGCATACGCAACGCCAAGATATTCTCTAAGTTCGATTGTAAGTCTGGATTTTATC
Source organism: Primulina tabacum (assembly GCF_025594145.1). Classification (NCBI taxonomy): domain Eukaryota; kingdom Viridiplantae; phylum Streptophyta; class Magnoliopsida; order Lamiales; family Gesneriaceae; genus Primulina; species Primulina tabacum. The sequence goes on from NC_134558.1 coordinate 4,770,335, forward strand.
AAATTCGAATGCATGAAGAAAGCAAAAAATTCACAGCTTTCTCCACGCCTCAAGGACATTATATTTGGGAAGTATTACCAATGAGATTGGCTAATTCACCCCAGATATTTCAAAGAAAAATGGATAATCTTTTTAAAGATTATTTTAAATTTATGTTTGTTTATATTGACGATGTTCTAATAGCATCTAGAAATATGGATGAATATGTTAAACACTTGAAGATTTTCTCTGAGGTTTGTAAAAAAGAAGGACTGGTTTTATTTGAAAAGAAAGCAGTCATTGCAACAAGAAAGATTGAATTCCTCGGAATTGAAATCGATGAGTCAGGAATAATTCTGCAAGACCACATAGTCGAAAAGGTGCAGAATTTTCCAGAAAGTCTCAAGGACAAGAAACAACTTCAAAGTTTTCTGGGAGTTATTAATTTTGCTGGGATGTTTATAAAAAATCTAGCAAAACACAGGAAAGTGTTTAGTCCATTATTGAAAAAAGATGCAAAATTTATATAGACAAGAGAACATACAGAAGGACTTTTCTATTTAAAGGAGATTTGTAAAAATCTTCCAAAAATGGCTATTCCTCGAGACGAAGATGATCTGGTATTATATACCGATGCCAGTGATCATTGGTGGGCAGCAGTTCTTACTAAGCTCACACCAGATGAAAAACAACCATGCAGATATTGTAGTGGGTTATTCTCAGATGCAGAAGCCATCAGATGGCATATCAATGAGAAGGAATTTTATGCAGTAAAAAGGGCTTTTAAAAAATGGCCGTTATTTTTACTTGCAAAGAAATTTACTTTGAAAGTTGATAACACACAGGTAAAAGCTTTCTTAAGGAATAGAATTGAGTCTAAACCTGAGAATGCCAGATTATTAAGATGGCAGGCACTATGTCAGAATTATATTTTTGATATTGTGATAATAAAATCTCATGAAAATATTCTTGCAGATTTTTTAACAAGAGATGGACAGCGGTGATATCGATGACATCATCAAGATGCAGAGGCATTTGAGGGAACACCTTGAAATGCTTCAAAACGCGTTTAACAAGCCGGTCTTGAACGCAGAAGTTGCGGGAAGACTACAACAAGCCGATAAGAGAGTTGTCTCTGATCGAATTACAGGATGTTTACAGGCTTATACTCAGTTATGGTCTGTAACACAAAGTCCTATCCTCCAAGGCATTGAGAAGCCATTGGTTTCCTAAATAGAGAGTTTTCGAGTACAGGACTCTATACCTGGAGCAGGGGATTCAAATACCCCTAGCACAAGTGTTAAGTCGGGATCATCTCCAGATGAGTCGGCTGAAACAAAAATTGAGACTCCTGATCCTTATCTTTAGTCCTCAAGTCAACCCTTCACCTCGGGGATTGAAAAGAGGGAGAGATCAACCTTAGGCCTCGTACTGACAAAGGCAAATCTAAGGTTGGTACTAATGAAGTTGCAATTTCTCCTATTTCAGGTTTACCAACAGAACTGGAGAGAAATTAAAAACAAGAGTTGGCATTAACTCAGCTACCAATAGGGTTGACGTTTCAGGAGAATATCCTAGGGTATGGATGAAACCTAATTCATATCCAAAGGAGGTCAAAGCCTGGTATGAATTCGGGGCTCTTGACCTCAGTTTATACCACATCACCCAGCTTTTCAGAAATTTCAGGACTACCTAAATGGATTCAGGAAGCTGTTCACGAAACTTGGGCGAAAAAAGATTATTTTTCCAGAGGAGATGTTTTGGAGCTATATTTTTTCAGTGCAGCACCAGAACCAGCAGGGAAAGTGTGAGGCCCGGGGCCGAAGAGGGCGGGAGGTGATCGCCGGTGCCATGAGGTTGCACGGACAATGAGCGTCTCCTGGCAGGCTTCTAGGCGGAAGGGAACATGGATGAACCGATATTACACCGGAAGGAGAGGGATTCCGAGATTGTTCAATGTAATGAACTGTACAGTTGAGGAGGGCTTAAAAGATTTGATTGGTACTGCTCATATCAAGAAGGTGCATCTTCTTTTCGGTAGCTCGTCACATAAGAACTCCAAAGTTAAGCGTGCTTGACTTGGGGCAATTTTGGGATGGGTGACCTCCTGGAAGTTTTCTAGGGTGCGTGTGAGTCAGGACATAAGCATGCTGGAAAGACTCATCTTGGTACAGTGAGGACAGTCGTCGAATCTGGGGCGTTACAGTTGGTATCAGAGCCGACCTCTCCGAGTACGGTGTGGTTCAGGGGACGAACCAAGCGGAAGCTGGTGGGCATGGCCCGGGACCGAAGAGGGCGGGGGGTGATCGTCGGTGCCATGAGGTTGCACGGACAATGAGCGGCTCCTGGCAGGCTTCTAGGCGGAGGGAACATGGATGAACCGATATTACACCGGAAGGAGAGGGATTCCGAGACTGTTGAATGTAATGGACTGTACAGTTGAGGAGGGCTTAAAAGATTTGATTGGTACTACTCATATCAAGAAGGTGCATCTTTTTTCGGTAGCTCATCACATAAGAACTCCAAAGTTAAGCGTGCTTGACTTGGAAAAATTTTGGGATGGGTGACTTCCTGGGAAGTTTCCTAGGGTGCGTGTGAGTGAGGACATAAGCACGCTGGAAAGACTCGTCTTGGTACAGTGAGGACATTCGTCGAATCTGGGGCGTTACAAAAAGGTTCACACGAAGCCTTTCATTTCATCAAGTTAAGGGGGCCAGATACAAACATTCAGAAATTTATCAAGGACCCTCCGAACAGAAGAAACACCCATGGTTGCTTCAATAACTGAAAACGATATTTCAACTAGAAGAGCATGGGGTTTATGAGTCTGTCTCACTGAGATGGACAAAGTCAAGTTTCCATTCAAATTTTATCAAAATTCTTTGAATGGATCGTTCTTGTTAAATACAATGATAGGAAAAACCACAAGTTTTGCAGAAGAAATATTTGAAAAGAAAAGAAATCTTCTGTGGAACAGCAAGCTGCTGGCAAGTAAAGAGACTCGTCGGAAATTCTGCAATATGGCACATGTAGGAAGATGGTCAGAAAACATCTGTCCTGAATGCCAGAATCAGAAAGAACCGGAGTTCGATAAAGGTTTCAATCGAGATCTGATCTGAAACATTTTACCGAAACAAGGACAAGCAGGGAAGGACCACAATCACATTTTCCTCGAGGAAGCAAAAAGCCAAAGATTCCTCGACAAAGTTAAAATAAACATGTGATCATCCCACCAAGAAAAGAAGGACCACCATGTGAAAAATCATGTGAGTTGAATTCAAGGACCACCAATAATCGGTGGAAAAAGAACAAGGACCACCAATAATAGGTGGAAAATGACAAAGGACATTGGATTCCTTATCTTTAAAGATAATGGAAATCTGATAAAAAAACAAGAAAACTGGACCCAAGTATTATACTATAAATAAAGGTAAATGGGAACCAGTAAACCAAACCAGAAAGAAACCTAAAGAAAACGTATTACACATATCTAAAGGTCTTAAAAAGAAGAATCAAGTATAAGAGAAAAGAGGCGGATTCTCTTAAATGGCTAGTCCAACGTTTCGAGGAAAAAGGAGATGAGATTACCGCAGATTTCTTACAAACTCATCGTTATTGGTATCTCGGAGAGGTAAAAGAAGATGAGAAGTTAATTTCTAGATTAATAATCTAGAAAAAGATAGGAACATCTCAAGGGACCACTCAACCACTACATGGTCCATGAGCAAGCTGTAAAGGTTTATGAAGATTTGAAATCCGAAGTTCAAATCCGGAGAAACCTCCTATAAATAAGACAGGAAAGAAGAAGTGAAGATCATCGAACATTTTCCTCATTTCTTTCAACAATAAATTTTAATATTTTCTCTTTCTAGTTTATGAGTTTTTCAAGTTCGGCTACTATTAGTAGCTAAGCAAGTTCCTTCTCCTCTACAGGAGGTTTCAATGTATTAATAAATGTTTGTGTTTGAATAAAGAGATCTTTGCTCTTAGCCCCTCTCATGTATTATTTTCAAAAATTTTATCTTTTATTGTACACCCTAAGGTAGGAAACGAATTAGGGTTGTGCCAAGTACTGCTGAAGGAATCTGCGTCGGTAACCATCGGTTGCGATCGCGTGGTTGGACTGTGAGGAGCAGTTCGTAAAATACGGTGGATATAACCCAGTGGTACTCTGGTCAAAGAGGTAAAAGATTTAATTTATTTTACGGAAGCATGATGGGCCATTATTTTAAAAAGAAAAATCAATTATTTAAAAATAAAGATATAAGGAGAAAATGGGAAATTTTATAGATATGGGGAGTTGAAACAAAGTTTTAGTGGGATAGGGAGTAAAGAAAAGGTTGAGAATGGGAATAGGGATTTTTTGGCAAATTCCCCATTTTTGAATACCACTGAAAAATAAAAATTTGACGTGATATTTAAAAAAATAAATAAATAAACCAGCCAAAAAATTATTTTTTTCTGATGACATTTTTGATTAGTCAAATGTAGGGTGGGTTCGACCAACCTAATAAACCAAACAAAGACATTAATTGCGCATAAAAAATAAAAATTAAGCAACACGTGGGTTAGGTTCTAATACTGGTTGCACCATCCCGAAGTATTTGTATTATCAAAATAAATCAATTTACGTTAAAATATTTAAAATAGTGACAATATACATTACCTTAAAATAGAACATAAAATGTTTAATGAAATCATCTCACGAATCAATTTTAAATATTAACATCGATCCAATTTTATGTTAAAATGGATTGCTTGGTACGGGCATAGAAAGTACATGTCTTAACCAATTATTTGAACTTGGAAATAAGAAAAAGTACCATATTGTGCATTTTTATCTGTCCCAGATGTTGGGAAGCCAATTAATATTAAGAAGTGTTTGGATTGTTGGATTTGAGATGATGAATCTATTAATTTCAAATTCTTTATCTTACTTGGATGTAAAAAAATCCAAGTAGATTTCAAATCCAGTCATATGTGCAATTTCAACGATGGTTGCAGTGAATTTCAAATATACCAAATTTAAATATATTTGAAATTCATTCATTAATCCACGTGTAACTTTAGGTTCATTGATGCATAGTTTTTAATATTTGATACGAGCACAGGGAAAAATTACATCAATACCCTTTGCAAAAACTCAAAGCAACAAAAAATGTAAAATATACCAGCATGTCAATAATTTTTTAAGAGATTTTAGACTTTTCTCATCACTCTGATGTAATTAGCCCTATGGGCATATGATCATCCGATGAATCCTCAAGCATGAGATTAGTTCCAGACAGAAAAAAACTCTCCAGACAAATAAAAAAACCAGTAAAGAAATTCATGTGCTCCTAAATCCTAAACTCATGGTCTAACGAAAAATGTTGGAGTAACTCATGAATTTCTTTACTCGTTTTTTTTTTGTCTGGAGAGTTTTTTTTCTGTCTGAACTGATCTCACAGATCTTTATTCATGAGACGGGTCAACCATGCTCATATTTACAATAAAAAATAGTACTTTTGACATAAAATAATATTTTTCACGGATAACACAAATAGAATATTTGTTTCACAAAATTGATCTGTGAGACTGTTGTCTCACAAGAATTTTTGTAAAAATTGTTGAAGTTTCCATAATTGTTGTTAGACATGATCGACCCTTCGGATAGTGTCGAGATCACACCTAACGCTTAACGTTTCTAAAATATTGTAGAATACACTAAGGCTATGTTTGGTTTAAATGATAAGATTACAGAATGATTAACACATAAATGATAAAAAGAATGATTGAAGTAGATAATGATAAAATAATATTATGTTTGGTATGATTATTAAGAATTGGATAAATAATAATCTTTTGATGAATTGACGAAATTGCCCTTCCACTTTTGCGGCGGCGGTGGTCGGCCAGTGGTGTGATTGCCGGTCGGAGGCGACGACGAGGGCGGGAGGAGGGGGTGGACGGCAGCGGCGGCATCGAGGGACGGCCGGCGGTGGTCGGCGGGGATCGGAGGGGTGATCGACGTAGGCGACGTTCGGGGGCGGTCGACGGCGTCTGGTGACGGTAGGCGGCGACGACGGGCGGCGGGCGGCGGGGGTGGTCGGTCGGCGGTCAGTAGAGGGAACTGGTGGTGAGTTTGGAATTAGGAGAAGAGTAAAATTGAAAAAATATGATAAATTAAGAGTATGATAAATAATCCTAAGGGCTGAGGAGTGATTATTTTATCCCAGTTAATATAACCTAGTCATTCATAGGAGGGATTGACTTAGGTTAAATAATCACTCGTACCAAACAAGAGATAAGGTGGGTTAAAAATTATAAACCCACCTTATCACCCCTACCAAACACTCCCTAAAGGACTTAACATTTCAGTTCTTTAAAAAAAAAATATTCCTGGATCATTAAAATTTTGAAATTTCAATATATGTACCTATAATAACATGTTGGGGATCGATGTAGAGTTTAGAGGGGGGTGAATAAACTCTTTCCTTTGATGATAGTTTTTGCAAAGGGTGCTAGAATCATGTTAGAGATTGTAGTTGTTCTTGTTCAAGCGTAAGTCTAGCAGATCACAAATATAAGTGTGGAAACGATCCGATGGAGTAAGGTGAAAACTAGTAATAACAGTAGGCAGTAGAAGAGTAGTTGTTTCTGGAAGTTCGAAGACAAAATCTTCTACGTCTCCCCTTCTTCTGTTTCCAGAAGGTATCATTAAAAGACTTTGGATTTTACAGTACTTACTTGTACACACCCACTTCAGCAGGACTTATCTTTTGCCTACTGAAACTCTTAGTAACTCAACACAATATAATTCAATACAACAAGGTTCTGGAAATATTCTTTTCCAGATTACAAACTCTTCTTCGAAAATTATCGTAAAGTGTTTTGCTTGAAGAGGTGAAGAAAAAGCAGTACAAAATGATCTCCGAAGATCAGATGTAAGTTATGAAGCGTGTACTGCTTTTCTGCAAATTGAGCTTAGAAGATAATGATTGGTTCGCGGTTGCTCAAAGTAACAGTTGGATAGATAATATGTTTCTTGTTAAAATAATCAGCGTTCTTTAAATGGGTTTGAACCATATATATAGATAACTTGAATCCAACGTCTATAATTAAAACGACTTCTTTGACTTCTGATAGAAACAACTTTATTGTTTAAAAAGGTTCCTGCAAAAAGACTACAAAACAATCAGTCTTGTTTCATACCAAAATAGGTAATGCGTATTAAATGACTTTGTTAAGCATTAATGAGGCATTTAATACTCGTACTTGGTAAACTTAACGGTAACATTTAAGATTGAAACAATTGAGTAAAAGCCGTTAAGTACTGTTCTAGTGAAGCCAAGTTCTACTTAGTTCTGCTTCTGTTTTTCTAAGCCGTTGAGTACTAACTAGAGTACTGCTTTAAAGCGAATCGATAGCTTCTGCTTTGTAATGACTTCTGGTAATTGCTATTCCTACTGATTTTGATTCTCATCACCACAACTAAATTAAGTCTATCAATTTCTCCATTTGTGGTGATGCCAAAACCTAGAAGTTAGTAGCGATGAATAATAAAGCAAATAGCAATGAAAAACAGATGATTAACAAGAAAATAAACAGTTGAACAAGGTTCAAAAAGCGGAAAGAGATTTTAGTCATCTGTTCCAATATCTCGGAACAAAGTATCCTCATCCTGATGATCTTGATTTCTGAAGGATGATTCTGCTTGATGTCCTCCAGTTCTTCCTTCTGCTTCTGTTCTGTTCTCTGTTTCCCCCTTTTTGGCATCAGTAACCTGCACTCGAGTGAGTAAGAGATCCACTCGTCCAGTAAGAGAAACAATGCCATTGTTCAGTATCTCTAGAAGTGGTGTTTGACTCGAAACTTGTTCATTTAGAGCCTGAATCGATTGAGATTGGGACTCAATGTAATTGTTGATAGTTTCGAGTCTAGAGTCCATTGATTCGACTTTGGTAGAGACGGAGTGAAGAGATGCGTCATGAGTAGAGATTCTACGAAGAACATCATATTGACCAAGCACGAGGTCAGCGTGGATTTTCAGGATATTAGTTCTGAAAAGGTCGGATCCAACCTCAAGTTTTGCCAATGATTCTGCTGAGTTGATGACATACTTCGCTACTCGTTCTCTGAAATTTTTGGTGGCATAGACCTCACCAGCATGTGCATGAGATAACTGATTGATGATCTTTGAGATTCTTTCAATATTCCGTCTGAGTGTGTCAATTTCAAACTCAAGATTGAATTGTTCTTCCTGTGGAGATGGGCTTCTGGCGAAGCATCCGTTCTTTGATATCAGTAAGATGCGCAATATGAGCAATTTGAGAGGGTGAGTCAGTAGGAAGGATAACTAAGGCAGTAGAAGAAATAGGATTTGGTGGAGCAGTAGTGATAGCAGTAGACTGTTCAGCAGAAGATCTTTCAGCAGCAGCAGAAGATTCAGGAAATGCTCTTTCTTCTGGTTGCTTGGCTTCTATGACCTCCAACTGTTCAGCAGCTGGAACTTGATCATTCAAGATACCTACCATTTCTTCTTGATGTTCAAAGGAGAAGATCTCCAAATTCGGCAGTGATGGAGATTGGGCAGCATCTGATTATGCTAATTGTTGAGCTGCTGGAGAAGTTTCTGGTTCGAATATGTCATCAGCCCGGGCTTCTTCTGGTGCAGCAGAGATACCAACAGCCAGTAGATTGAACGACTTCATCCACTGAAGCCAGTTCACGACAGAGATGAAATGAGAGGATTGAGTAGGCAACTTGGGGGAGGTAGGAGTACTAGAAACCTTAGCTTCTGGAGGAGCTATAGTTCTTTCCTCAACTGGCTTAGCAAGTTCTGGAATGAAGCCTACTGAATACGGTACAGAATCTTCAAAAGTCTGTTCCTGAGCTAGAAGTTGCTCATTCATCATTCTTAATCGGTCAGTTAGAATACGGATCACAATCTGATCCTGAGCAGCAGTGGGAATCAAGGCATCAAAATTTTCCTGAAGAGTCTTCAACACTGATTCCAGCTTCTGCCATTTAAGCTGCTCAAGAATGACACTTCGGCGTCTCATTGGTTCAGTTACGTTTTCAGTCTTTGAAAGGTCAAATACTTGCTCTTCATTCTTTACCATTTTACCAAATGCACCTGGTTGTCTTAAAAATGTGAGAGGATGGAATACTCGAACCTTGTGCCAATAATCAAAGAAAGTCATTTCTTCATTGACAGATTTCTCAATTTCTTCCAAATGAAGATTAATACTAGTTGAAACAAATGATTTGGCGGCGTGAAATGGTGGTTCTTCAATGAGTTTTCCTTTGCCTTTACCTGAAGATAAAGCAGGCAACACGGGTCTAAAAGCAGAAGACCCTACAGTAGATTCACAAATAACAATACCAGACAAAGGTCTGAGAGTCGGAGTAGTAGAGGTTGTGGTAACAGAAGCAGCAGCTGGTTTAGAGACAGAGGTGGTTTCTGGTACAGAAGAAACGGCTTCTGGAAACACTTGTCGCTATGGGACAGTGTCTAAATCAGCAATTGCTGCTGTTTTCTTGATGCGAAGGAGAGTGCGGGCCTTCTTCTGTCTTGGAGTTGCTGGTAGAGATGCCTTGGTGGGAGCAGCAGACTCCTCAAATACTGTCTTGTCAGAGTTAGTGGAGATAACCACTCTTTTCCTTTTGATTTTCTTCTGAGGTTCTTGAGCCTCAGGTTGTGCATCTCCAACCTCCTTTTTCATAGAAATAAATTCAACCACAGTTGGCTTTGGCCTTAGCGCAAGCACATTGTCAGCATCAGCCATTGTGACATAGGGGGCGTCCTATTCAGTAGTCAAAGCAAAACCAGCATCCTTGAGCATTGTGCTGATCTGCACAACAAAACTAGAACTTTTTTGAACAATCATATCCGACATGATTTTGAAAAGTAATCGACTCCAGTCCACCTTATACCCAGAAGTGATGGAAATCATCACCTGAACTTTTTCATTGGTCAGCTGATCAAACGTCCTGGCTTTCACCAACAGTGCTTTTGCGGCAATGTCAGCGAGCACTTGAAATTCCATCTTCAAAAGCTTCTTAAAGCAGGATGGAGAGAGTTCCTCTCCAGAAACTGATAATTTGAGTAGGGCAGTAGACATTTCCTCCTTATAAATGCCAGAAAATTCAGAGACACCAGAACAAGGCAGAAATAAAGTAGATCCCAATAATGCACCGTCGATGGAAATAGATGCGTTCCCTTGAGAATAGATGATTTTTCCTTCTTGTACAGTTGCCTTGGCATAGAAATCCAAAAGAACAGTTTTGTAGATAATGGCAGGTGCTTCCAAAAATTTTCTGAGACCGGATTTCTGAATAGCTTGAAACATCTTGACAAGATGTTCATCCTTGATAGTTAGGATGGAAGCAAAGTTAACTTGATAAGCGTTCAAAGTGTAAGCTCCGGCCATTTAGATGATTCTTGGTATTCGTGTACGTGGATGGATGTCTCTTCAGCTTCTCGAGACTCTATATAAGTGCCTGCAATTTCACAAACTAAGTTATTTATACTTTTATCAAATCAAATGGGTAGAACAAGTAATCTCTCGGAGTCTTCTCCGAAGTCTGAATCAGCAGAGGAGATCTTGAGGTAATTTCCAGCGTCTCGTAAGAAGATGTTTGAAGACATCCTTTCTCAAGATATGAATACTTGGAAAAAAATCCTCAGTTTATAATATGAACAATCAATTAGATTGTTTGAAATTATTAGGACTAAGCTGTGGAATCACATCTTCCACAACCACAATCATTCGAAGAGAGGGGATCCCAGCAGTCCTTAGTTAGGTTTCTGCTGAAGTACTTTGCACTGAAGTACTTCATTTTGCTAATATCAACAAATGTAGTAGATAAACATATTGTAACGCATCTAGTTTTTTGAATGAAAAGCTCATTTTGTCATATCTTTGTTTATCTACTGCTTTTATTCAAATGTAAATGAAAATGTAAATAAGGGATAAGGAAAATCTCAGTCTGAATAAATCAGAAGATGTTTCGGTTGACTTGCGATTCTTCAACTTCTTCAATATTAAATGTGACTGTCTATAAGATAACAGCAAGTGTTAAATAACACCAATTCGATATGTCTGATTCAAGAAATTTCAGTAGTTATACGATGTTGTCTCCTTACTCTTCTGCAAATAAATCAATGTTAGTTGAATAACATATAACTGATAATATTTAACAGGATGTTAACACTAATATAATCAAGTTAAATCAGTTAAACCTAGTATATTTCGAAAATAAGAAAACTTATTCTCAGGCAGAGGTTTTGTAAAGATGTCTGCTGCCTGTAAATCAGTAGAAACGTATTCCATACGAATGTCCTTCTTCTGCATATGATCTCTAATAAAATCATGTCTGATGTCAATGTGCTTTGTTCTGGAATGAAGTACTGGATTTTGCGTGATTGCAATAGCACTGGTATTGTCACAGAAGAGAGGTGATTCAGAGGCTTGAACTCCATGGTCTTTGAGTTGTTGTTGCATCCACAGTATTTGAGAACAGCAGCTTCCAATAGCAAGATATTCTGCTTCTGCAGTAGATGTAGCTATGAAAGTCTGCTTTTTACTAAACCAGGAGATCAACCTATCAACAAGGAATTGACAAAAACCACTTGTGTTTTTCTGTCTAGTTTGCAACCTGCATAATCAGTATCTGAATATCCAATAAGATTGAAAGAAGAATCATTGGGATACCATAAGCCGACATTTTGAGTTCCCTTTAAGTACTTCAGTATACGTTTCGCAGCAATATAATGAGATTGTTTGGGGTTAGATTGAAATCTTGCACAAGTGCAAACAACAAATAAAATATCAGGTTTACTGGCAGTAAGATACAATAGTGAGCTAATAAGACCACGATACTGAGTTACCTCTACTGGAATTCCACTTTCATCCTTATCAAGCTTGGTAGATGAGCACATTGGAGTGGAAGCAGCAGAGCATGCTTCCATACCAAATTTTTTCAGTAGCTCTTTGGTATACTTAGCTTGATTTATGAAAATTTCAGTATCAAGTTGTTTGATCTGTAGTCCTAGGAAGAATGTTAATTCCCCCATCATACTCATTTCGAATTGTTCATGCATCAATTTGGAAAACTTTGCACACAGTTTGTCGTTAGTTGACCCAAAGATAATGTCATCAACATAAATCTGCACCAATAGAATGTGCTTATTCTTGATTAAAGTGAACAAAGTCTTGTCTACTGTGACAATTGTAAAATCATGATTGACAAGGAATTATGAGAGGGTGTCATACCACGCTCTAGGTGCATGTTTTAAACCATACAGGTCTTTGTGTAATTTGAATACATGATGTGGTGAGAAATGATCAATAAAACCTGGAGGTTGTTCGACGTAGACATCTTCTTGTAGTAGACCATTTAGGAAGGCACTCTTCACATCCATTTGATAAACTTTGAAATTCTTAAAAGCAGCAAAGGCTAAAAATATTCTGATACCTTCAAGCCTTGCTACTGGTGCATAGATTTCATCATAGTCTATTCCTTCTTCTTGTCTGAAACATTGGGCCACTAGTCTTGCTTTATTTCTGATCACAGTGCCTTCTTCATTTAGCTTGTTTCTAAATACCCGCCGGGTTCCAATTACAGATTGGTGAGTTGGTCTAGGTACTAGAAAGCAAACTTCATTCCTTTTAAATTGATTCAGTTCTTCCTGCATGGTTTCGATCCAGCTAGGATCCAGAAGAGCTTCTTCAATTTTCTTTGGTTCATCCTGAGAAATGAAAGCAACATGCATATATTCATTAATCATTTGCCTTCTGGTTCTCAAAGGATCTGCTGGATTTCCAATAACCAAGGATGGAGGATGTGATTTTCTCCAAACGAAAGGGTTTAAAGAAATTTCTTCCTGGTTTGATGTATTTGAAATAGACTCAGCCAAAGCAGTAGCAGGTTCTGGAATGTCCACATCTGGTTCTGGTAAATCTTGTGTCTGAACAATTGGTTCTACCATAGGAATATCTGGTTCTGGATTTTGGACATCTTTGATTTTTGGTTCTGCATCGTCTTCACTATCCAGTTCCTGATGAATCCTGTCTAATCTGTTGCTCAAATTAGACGAATTAGAAATTCCAGGAGCACTACTGTCTTCATCGAAGACAACATGAACAGATTCTTCAACATTGAGAGTTCTATTATTGAAAATTCTGAAAGCTTTGCTTACTGCAGAATAACCAAGAAAAAGTCCAGCATCTGATTTTGAATCAAATGCAGTCAAATAGTTTTTATCATTATTGTGCACAAAGCATTTGCAACCAAATACATGAAAGTAAAATACACTAGGCTTACTCCCTTTCCATATTTCATATGGAGTCTGATTGTGCCTCTTGTTTACCATGGTTCTGTTTTGTGTATAGCATGCGGTGTTGATTGCTTCTACCCAGAAGCGCTGAGAGATGTCTGCATCTGCTAGCATTGTTCTAGCAGCTTCTTTAAGAGTTTTGTTTCTCCTTTCAGCTACTTCACTTTGTTGAGGTGTTCTGGCAGCTGAATATTCATGATGAATGCCCTGTTCATCTAAATATAACTCAAGAATCTTGTTAGTAAACTCAGTACCCCGATCACTTCTGATTTTAATGACAGAAACTGATTTTTCATTTTGAATCTTTTTCAGAAGCTTGATCAGGAGGCTACTGGTTTGATCTTTTCCAGTAAGAAATATTACCCATGTAAATCTAGAAAAGTCATTAACAACAACAAATGTATACTTCATTCCCCCTAAGGTCATGATAGGGATTGGACCAAACAAGTCCATATGCAATAATTTCAAACACCTTGAAGTTGATTTACTACTTTTGTTCTTGAAGCTAGATCTCATCTGCTTGCCAAGTTGACATGTAGAACAAACATGATTCTTAACAAAGTTAATATCAGTCAAACCATCAACTAAATTCTGCTTCTTGAGATTATTGATTGACTTGAAATTCAGGTGATTCAATCTCTTGTGTCATAGCCAATGTTTATCACTAAGAGAGGCAACTAAACACGTAGGAACATTAATGGGATCTGTATTCCAAGAAACTTTGTATGTGTTGCCTTCTCTTTTTCCAGTTAACACAGTAGATTCATCAGCATTTTTAATTGTGCATGTGTGCTTCTGAAAAGCCACAGAATAACCATTATCACACAGTTGACTAATGCTAATCAAATTATAACAAAGATTCTCAACCAGGAGTACATCATTAATAGTTATGTTATCATGGATAATCTTACTCTTACCCATGGTTTTACCTTTTGAGTTGTCCCCAAAATTTATCTTTGGTCCAGCACAACTCATTACTTCTGAAAGCAGATTCATCTGTCCAGTCATATGTCTGGAACAACCACTGTCCAGGTACCATGTAGAATTGCTGATGTTGGTTTTCTTCTTCTGTTTCTGCAAACACAAATTTTAGTATCTGGTACCCATATCTATTTGGGTCCAAACCTTATCAGTCCTTTAGGGACCCACATTTGTACAATTCTTGGTGACATTGTACTTCGGGTATCCAAAGAGGTGTGTGCAACAGAAGGCCTGTTATTTCGAACAGTATGTATCTTGGAATGTTGTTCTTCCCTTCTGTTTGTGTTGTCTGGCCTGTATCTCTTCTGAACAGGTCTAGAATTATAGTACTGGTAGTTTTTAACCTTCATAGAGGGTTTTCCTCCTGAGTTGAATCCTCTACTGGATTCAGAACTCTGGTGAACTCTCCCCTTAGGTTCAACATAACCCAGACCATAATGCTTCCTTCTGTTCATCTGATTTACATTCCTTTCAACTCGAACAGTTGGTACTTCTGGTTCACATACCACACTGGATTTAACAAAACGAATGTATTTCCCTTTTTTGTATCCAGTTCTGGCTTTGTACTAGTTTCAGAAATACTTTCATTATTGCTGAATCCGAAACCACTTCTGTCTCCGGATTGCTTCTGCAATTCTTGCATCTTTTCCAATGAAACAGACGACTTAATCCATGCATTTACCAGAACAAACAGCTTCTGATTTTCAGATATCATTGTCTGGTAATCTGCATTTACTCTTTCATTCTCAGTTCTCAACTTACTCATCTCAACTTTTAAATCATTGCAGTTGTTCTCTTGTAAACAAGTGAACTTACTGACTTGATCCTTTAAGTTTAAATTTTCAATCTTAACTTCCTCGAATGATTGAGAAAGTCTCGAGTACTCTCCCACCATGTCATGCAGTGCTTTAATCAAATTAGTTCGTGTAAATTCGTCAGAGTCAAAGTCTAGTACCTCTCCAGATGTCGAGGTTGGTTCGATATCCGCCATTAGACATTTGATCTCTTCTGCATCACTTTCGCTAGAATGACTTTCTGAGTCAGAGGACTCAGAACTAGAATTCGCTCATTTAGACTTGCTTTCCTCAGCAATCATCGCTTTGCGGTCTCTTCTGAATTTCTTGTCATTCCTCTTGTATTCCTTCTTCTTCTGGTCATCTTTCTTGGGCTTTGGACAATCAGCAATAAAGTGATCAATCTTTCCACAGTTAAAGCACGCCATGTCACCAGGTGGTGAATCCTTCTTGAAGTTCTGATTAGGGATTCGGTAAGCTCGGTGATTCTTCTTCATGAATCTGGAGAAATTTTTCACAAAGAGAGACATAGCATCATTGCTGATCTTTTCAGCAGTCTTTTCAGAAGTGCTCTCAATAATGGAAGAAGATGATGCTAGTGGAACTGCTATAGCAGCAGCAACAACAGTAGCAACAGTAGCAGTAGTAGCATCAAGAGCCTTGGTTGGTAGATTTGTAGAGGGCTCTTCTCCACTTCTCACTTCTAGCTCGAACTCATAGGCTTTCAAGTCAGCAAACAAGTCATGTAGCTCCAACTTGTTTAGATCTTTAGAGACTATCATGGCCATTGTTTTAACGTCCCATTTTCTAGGCAAAGCTCTCATTACTTTGAGTGTTATTTCCCTGTTGCCATACTCTTTCCCAAGGGCTGCTAGTTCATTAACCAGGCTGCTGAACCATTCATCAAACTCATTTAGAGTTTCTCCAGCTTTCATTTTCATATTTTCAAACTTCTGCATTGCTACAGACAGTTTATTTTCCTTCGTCTGCTCATTTCCTTCACATATTTGAATGAGCTTTTCCCAAATTTCTTTCGCGGTAGAACACATCTTGATCTTGCTGAAGATGTTCTTATCAAGAGTTTTATAAAGAATGTCCTTCGCGGCGTTGTCGAGATTGGCTTTCTTTTATCTTCGCCAGTCCATTCGCTTCTTGGTTTTTCAACCATTTGCGGCGCACCATCAGTAACAGCAACAGCTGTATTAGGCTTTAAAATCTTAAATGGACCATCTGTGATGACATACCACATGTCATCATCTTGAGCTGCAAGGTGAGCTTGCATACGGATCTTCCAGTCATCAAAGTCTTCTTTTGAGAACATGGGAACCTTGCTAAAATGTGTCATAACTGTTGTAAATTTTTCAGAACAAGAGAAATCTTCTCTGATACCACTTGTTGGGGATCGATGTAGAGTTTAGAGGGGGGGTGAATAAACTCTTTCTTTGATGATAGTTTTTGCAAATGGTGCTAGAATCCTGTTAGATATTGTAGTTGTTTTTGTTCAAGCGTAAGTCCAGCAGATCACAAATATAAGTGCGGAAACGATCCGATGGAGTAAGGTGAAAACAGTAATAACAGTAGGCAGTAGAAGAGTAGTTGTTTCTGGAAGTTCGAAGATAAAATCTTCTACGTCTCCCCTTCTTCTGTTTCCAGAAGGTATCACTAAAATACTTTGGATTTTACATTACTCACTTGTACACACCCACTTCAGCAGGACTTATCTTTAGCCTACTGAAACTCTTAGTAACTCAACACAATATAATTCAATACAACAAGGTTCTGGAAAGACTTTTTTCCAGATTACAAACTTTTCTTCGAAAATTATCGTAAAGTGTTTTGCTTGAAGAGGTGAAGAAACAGCATTACAAAATGATCTCCAAAGATCAGATGTAAGATATGAAGCGTGTACTGCTTTTCTGCAAATTGAGCTTGGAAGATAACGATTGGTTCGCGGTTGCTCAAAGTAACGTTGGATAGATAATATGTTTCTTGATAAAATAATCAGCGTTCTTTAAATGGGTTTGATCCATATATGTAGATAACTTGAATCCAACGTCTATAATTAAAACGGCTTTTTTGACTTCTGATAGAAATAGCTTTATTGCTTAAAGAGGTTCCTGCAAAAAGACTACAAAACAATCGGTCTTGTTTCATACAAAAATTGGTAATGCGTATTAAATGACTTTGTTCAACATTAATGAGGCATTTAATACTCGTACTTGGTAAAGTAACGGTAACATTTAAGATTGAAACAATCGAGTAAAAGCCGTTAAGTACTGTTCTAGTGAAGCCAAGTTATGCTTAGTTCTGCTTCTGTTTTTCTAAGCCGTTGAGTACTAACTAGAGTACTGCTTTAAAGCGAATCGATAGCTTCTGCTTTGTAATGACTTCTGGTAATTGCTATTCCTACTGATTTTGATTCTCATCACCACAACTAAATTAAGTCTATCAATAACATATGGTTTTACTATGATTGTACACGCAATATGCCAAATAAATATATAATAAACAATCGAATGCACACAAATTATATTCGTGAGATGAGTAGAACAAGTTCATACAGAATGAAAAATAAAAATTTGACATAAAAATAATATTTTTCATAGCTGGAGTCGAGTCGGAAATATGTCTCACAAAATAAACTCATAAATGATCTCATCAGAATTTTTTTGTCAAAATATTCGTGGTGATGATGATCTTCTCGATCACCATTTTTTAATATTGTACGACTTATGCCAAAAAAAAAAAAAATTATCATCGTGTTCAATACAGATTCGTACATCTTATTTTATTGGATAATTTTTTTTTAAAATACCTCACTATATGTATTTTTTTTTAATAAAAAATGTCCGTCATTCTATGTATTTTAATTAATAAAAATAGTATTTTTTTTAATCAACACACAGTTCCAAGGATAATTTCCTCTTATTTAATTCAAATCGAGTTTTCGAGTGTCACATATTGTCGGAATTCATTGAATTCGAACTCTTTATTACAGCAGCTGTCAAACTCATATACTCTAACGTGTCGATTTCTAATGCGATTAAATTTACAGATATATTATTATTTTTTATATTTCAAATAATTTTTGTGGATTAAAATCTCATTAGAAAATTCCACAATCTTGTTCGTATTATTTAATTACAAAATTTTTACGTTTAAAATTTAAATCATGAATAAATTTGATATTTTCTTTAATTTTCAAATTTTGTAAGGAATAATATGGAATTTTATATTATAACTATGTGGCAACGGGATCGTGATCTAAAATAAAAGCATTGTTTTTTTAAAAAAAGAAAATAAAATCGAACATAAGCATTTTTCACTGATGCTCCTGGAACGACCTGGGTTATTCTTAGACTAAGGCGGGAAAAGAAAAAATTAACTTAACCAGATTCCAAGTTGCTCCCAAAAGACTTAGTGCCCGAGTAAAAGTTAGTCAGGGACTATCTCATCCGACCAGGGTTCATCTCACTTAATAACCAACAAAGATCTTTCCGGATCGGGTTCCTTCCCACTTGGCCAATCACAAGGAGATGGGCCCACCAGTATGGCTCACCGAGTTTCAATTATTGGTAAGGCGGTCATACTTCCTCCACCTAAACTAGGTGAGGTGTATTCAATTCAGAGTTTGGATGAATTTTTCAAATGATAGACTTTTATGGATTTGATAGATTTTTATTGACTTTTACAGAATCTCACAAATTTATAAACAAATTTATGTGAATTCATGTATACTTTTTTGCAAGGTTTTTATAGACTTTTGTGATTTTTTTTTATAGATTTTTTAATTTTTGTATTTAATTATAACATATTATTTTTTATTAGTTTCTTTGAACCAATAATTAATTGACATATATAACATATTTAGTTTGAAATAGTTTTTCAATATTTATATTGATAAATAAATTTACTTATTTAAAATTTAAATAATTTAATCTTTACATGTGTATATATGTGGGTTTGTATGCATGTTTGTAAATTTTTAAAAATACATCAATTGATTAATCTGTAACCTTGTTTTTGAATTGATAATATACATGTGAAAAGAATATTATTTATCATTGTGTGGATACAATTTTGTATAAAAATATTATAGCTTACATATTAATCGAAAATGCTAAAAAGAATTTAAAAAATCATGGTTGTTGCGAGACTATTCAATTATTAAGAATTAAGCGGCATATTTTTGGATCATCTATTATTATTATTGAATATTACATTAATTTGTATAAATCATAAATTAAAAAGCACAAAATCAATTCTAGAATTCAAAATTTATATAGACACATTTCGAAAATTTGATAAAGTGATAGAGACAGATGAAAGGAGAAAAGATAAGAAGGGAGGTGATGTGAAGCGACAGATAAATAAATAAGTAATTTTGTATGAGTTAGAAGTTTTACATATCCATTCAAATCTTTGGGTTGAATCTAATACAATTTTTGATAATTTATAGTTGTACCTTAGGTTTTAATGTTTGCATGTTAATGAATTCCACGAAGTTATTAAAAGTCTATTGAAAATTTGAATACCTCTATACTTTTATAGAGTTTTTAAAAGTCAATGTTGAATACCACTTGACTTTTTAAAATTCTATGAAAGTCTATTTGGAATACCACTAGACTTCTATATAGTATGAAAAAGTCTTAATTGAATACCTCTAAACTTTTAAAATCTACAAAAGTCATTAAAAATTAATAAATCTCCTACATTGAATACATCATCCTATAACTTGACTTAAAATCCACTATAAATCACGAATATTTGAAATTTGACAAATGAGGTTTTCTCCATATGTCAATGATTAAAAATTTATAACACCCTGACCAAGAGAGATACACAGAGTCATTTATCTGCGTGTTTTAGTTATGACTAAGTATAAGATGTAACAACAAAGAAAAAAATGACATGTGATCAAATTGTGAGGTGTTTGTACTTGATGATGGAAACATCTCCCAGCAACGCTTCCAGTTTTGAGTTATTTTTACTCCACACTTAATGGCCACTTAAATTGACTCAAAAGTGGTAGCTCGCACAGTAAAAGAACAAAATTCATTGGATTATTTTATGTATATTTTTTTCTCATTTTTTTCACTTTTAAGCTTGAGATTTTTGACATATTAGTCAACAAGTTTCCACACCAGATTTAGCTCAAATTTTTTCAAGTCATTTTTCACATGAAACAAGATCATGGAATACAGGAACATCAATCAACTACTCTGTGACTTGATCGGAGAATATACAATGACCAAATGTGTTGATTGAGGTTTTACAGAAAAACTAAAAGCACAATAGACGATGGCCATCACAATACACACATCTCACAAGAAATAATGAATGGATAAAGGGTCGATGTATGATGTCCTATGAATGCATATGCATGTTGGATATTGTCATGGACGTTCCTACATCCAAGAAAAAATCGGTGAGTGATTAGTATGTACACAAGAGTTGTGAACAACAGCTCTAAATTACCTCATGCTCTGATTCAGCAGTTGAGAGAGACATGCAGTTTTTTTCTACTGTACCATGACACCAAGCTATTTTATAGGTAGAAGCATCATCCAACAGTGCTTTTCCTATCATCTAAATTTCCGACTCAATCAGCATTACTAAACCTAACTAAGTTGGTGTTTGTTTCCTGACAATACTAGAATCCTAGATCTAAAGTTCATACTATGTACTTCAAAATTCGATTTGCAAACTTCAAGTGAGTGATCTTAGGATTTATTGATACCTTGCATGTAAACATACAATAAACATTATGTCAGGATGACTGGAGGTTAAATAGATAAGAATGCCAATGATGTTATAATACAAGGTATTGTCAACATCTTCAGCAACATCGTCTTTTCGTAGTTTTTCTCTAGACCCCATGCAAGTTTTCTTGTGCTTAGTGTTTTCATTACGTAATTGCTTTAATAGACCTTTTGCATACTTGATTTGGCAAGAAAATTTCCATAATGCAATTGTTTGATTTGTAGTTCAAGAAAAAACTTAATTTCCTACCGTACTCATTTCAAACGTGGAAGACATACATTCAACAAAGTTATCAACATGTTTTTGCGAAGAGGCATAAAAAACGATATTATCCACATATATTTGACATATGACTATATCATACTTCCACGTCTGAATGAAATTTTTTTTATTGATCTCATCTCGTTTTAAGCTTATACTAAGTAGATATTCAGTCAACCTATCATACCACTCATGTGGGGCCTGCTTCACTTCGTGCAATGCCTTGTTGGCTTGTAGACATGGTCGAGTGATATGGGTCTTCAAATCATTTTGGTTGTTTCACATACACTTCCTCATTTAAAATGTCATTTAAAAATGCACTTTTTACATTCATTTGGTAAATCTTAATCTCCATGTGATATGCAATGGCAAACAGCAGTCGGATTGACTTAATTCGGGATACATGAGTGAATGTTTCATCAAAATCAACCCATCAACCTATGTATACCTTGAGCAACTAACCGAGTTTTATTTTTAACAATATTCCTAGACTCATTGGTTTTTTTTTTAAAAAATCCATTTGGTTCCACTAACATTACCATGTTTAGGTCTTGGATCTAACTACCACACATAATTTTGGAATTTTTCGAGTTCATCATGCATTGAGTTAATCTTGAATTCATCCTTAAGGCTTCACTAATGTTTTTTTGTTCAATGTTGGAAACAAAGCGTGAATGTATTACTTGACGGTATACGGAAGTCATGCATACTAACCCAATCATCTTCCTATAATCCAATTTCTCACTCCGTCGAGTTTGTATGTCTTCGTGCACATCTTTTATGATTGGGATGAGAGGTGGTTCTTCTGAATTTTACTGAGAATTTCCATCTCATTATTGTTCACACCATCATCATCATTTAGCATTTCATTACTTTGTTGATCATCCTCAAATTCTGTCAATCTCAGTGGAGGGGTTGTCCTGGTGTGACAACATCTGTATTTTCCAGTAGCATAGATACTTCCAGCAGATCATCAATGTCATCCTTAATCGTCTCCAGATCGGCAAGGTCATAAAACAAAACATTTGTTGATTTTGTAGTTGTCCTATTTCTTAGATTAAACATATGATGGGTACGACTGTTAGTTGAATATCCGAGGAACAAACACTTGTCGCTCCTATAATCATACTTGTCTAGGTGATCTCGGTTGTTTAACATATAGCATACACATACATATACATTTAAATATTTTAGGTGTGGTCTATTTCCCATGATAATCCCATAGGATGTCATAGTTGAACTACTCCTTAAATATACACGATTGGAAATGTGGCATGCTGTGTTTAGGGTCTCAGCTCAAAAACATTTTTAAATATTTTTCGAACTTAACATGAAGAACTTAACATGACATGTTCCATATCTTGCAAGGTTTGGTTCTTTCCTTTGGGAATATAGTTTTGTTGAGAGGTTTTTGGAGGTGAATAACTCGTGAGATATATCTTTTTTTATCACAAAAAGATGAAAAGTGTGAGTTCTCAAACTCTTTACCTTGGTTAGTTCAAATTTTTATAACCTTTAAATTGTGCAGATTAGTCAACCTTTCAAGTAATTTAAATGTAACTAAAGTATCTGAATTTTTACTAAGAAAACTTACCCATGTGAACCGTGAAAAGTCATCAACACAAACGAATGAGTATTTTTTTTTACCTCCAAAGCTTTATAATTATATTGGACCTATAAGATACATATGTAATAGTTCAAGGCAAGATGTTATGCAAAAGTGTTGTAACACTTGATGTGGCACCCAAGTTTTTTTGTTTTTTTTACATGCCCCCACAAACATAGGGTATTCACGTGGTTAGATTAGGCATACTTCGCACAACATCGTATCTTCCCAGATTCTTCAATCAATTGAAGTTGGCATGTCTCAAATTTTGATGTCACAAATCTAGCTCACTTACTTTCATATATTTGCAGGCGTGTTCCTATCTTAGTTAATAACAGTTGTCGACAGACCTCATACCTGTCATAAAACATGCATTACTTTTATCAAATACTTCACAAGTGTTTTTGTCAAACTGAACATACAAGTCATCATCACATAATTGACTAATGTTTATTAGTTTGGAGTTGAGTCCCTTAGTGTCCCTTTACCAACAATCATTTCTTTCGCACCAACTCCATAGGTCACTCGACCATTTTTTTTCAACGTAATCGGTGAGGTGTTCATTCAAACTTGTAATGTGACGTGAGCACACACTATCAAAATATCAAAGGCCTGCAATGTTAGTTTTTAAAGAGGTGTAGATAACACCGCAACGAACTTCAGCCTTAGATACCTTAATATTTTTTTATTGAAGTTATCTTTTTGGAGATGTTGCATTTGGTGTTGTACGACACGTTGTGTAACATACAATTAGCCTTCCAGCTAACGTATTCTTCTCTCAGCTTGAAGCAGTGAGGTTGATGTGTCCGGGTTTAAAACAACAGTTACATAAAAAAGATGTCTCATTCGTTTCATCTTTTGTGCAGAATATTGCCTCTCTATTAGAGGGATCTTAACCGTAAGGGTGGCTGTTGGTGAGATAGATGAATAAATACTCTCTTTCACGAATACATTTGGTTGCGATATAGAGTTGGACGATTCTCCAATTTCAACCAAACCGTTGCTGAATCCCAACCAGATTTGGTGTCTTTTGCCATCATCGGCATGGATTCAAGTTTGTTTGAGCTCGAGTTGAACTTAGCAAGGGTGGGTTTGTGTTGTCTTTTTTTAGTTCTACCATGATCTTGTACATCTACAGGTCCGTCTAACTTAGTAGCACCTCAAGTCCGGCCACAAAACCTTTCAACTCGATGTTTTCTTTTGAGGGAGTCAAGTTCAATTTATTTCTTTTGATCCAATCAGTGTATAGTTCCTCATATAGTTTATGTACACTATCCAAGGTCACTTCTTCTTCATCTCCTTCCTGGGTTTCCAGATTACTTGTATCAACGGAGGTTGTTTCATTGAGGCATATTAAACTCAATGAGTTCAGAGAGATGTTCCTACCAAGTGTTGCAACACCTGATGCAACACCGAGTGGGTTAACCTACTTCCAATGTTTCTCCTCCAATAGTGCAAACAAGGAAGTATGGTTTTCCTAATCATCGAATTCCTATTCTTCGTCAGATTCTCCATCACTTAAGGAGACATTCATTCTTTTGTTTTTACGAAGTCTGTTTGGACACTAATTTGCATAATTTCCAAAACCAGTGCATTCTTTACATTGTACAGATTCGAACATCTTTGCTTCTGATGGATTCCTGGTTTGGGTTGCTGGACAATTTTCTTCTTGTCTCCTATCTTTTTCAGGTAGTATGCCAACCTTTTGTCATAAATGAGAGAGTCTTCACACATGTCAGACTCATTAACTTCCTGAGAAAGTTGAAGTAGATCATTGTTAGACTAGTTAGAGACTTGAAATACGATATTCTTCTCTTTGTCCTTCTTCTGTAGGTCAAGGTTCATCTCAAAGGTGTGAAACGAACTTACCAAGTCATATAGTCCAAGCTTAATGGTGTCTCGTGCTTCGTCAATTGTACATATCTTTATGTTGAAGTGTTCTGGGAGTGATCTTAAAACTTTGCCAACCAATCTCTCGTTTGAGATCGGATCACCAAGGCTAAATGTTTCATTGGCAATATCACGCAGGCGGCGATCATAAGCAGTAATTTTCTCGGTTTTTTTTCCATTCTCAAATTTTCAAATTTGGTGGTTAGAATTTTCACCTTGATCTTTCGAACTCTTTCAGATCATTCGCAGTATTTTTGAAAGATTTCTCTAGAATCATTGGCAAAGACACAGTTGGTGATTAGATTGAACATATTTGTGTCAACAGAAATGCATATGTCATTCAATGCCTTTGAATTGAAGTTCGAAATGTGGACTTCATCATTCTTCTATGCGCTTTCTGGTTTGATCAAACTGTCACTGTCTTTATCAACCGTTTTTGGTAGAGCCCATATATCGACAACACATTGTCATGCTCTTTATTCAATGGATTTAACCATATATCGACAACACATTGTCATGCTCTTTATTCAATGGATTTGATGTAGACCCTCATTTTGACATTCCACAAAGCATAGTTGGATCCATCCAGAATTTGTGGTGGTAGTGAAATGTTGACAAATGGAACGTCCATAATACTTTTTGTTTCTGTTGAGTAAAAATAACTAGAATATCACTTAATAACATCAAGTTTTCTCTCTTGATACTAGTTGAAAGAATTTTTTAACATATAACTACTAAATAACAAGAGAATTGTGTCTTTGAGTTATAAGTATTGTGTGCGGTGTTGTAACAACTAACACAAAATACAGCGAAATAAATAATTTACCACTCAAATACTTTATGTAAATAAATTAAGACACAACTAATTATACACAAGTTTTCACACTTATGTGGTGCCTCGACAAAAGATTCACTAGAAAATGTATTCAGTTTACCCACAAAAAGAATACTAGTGAATAACAAAAAGCTAACTTCCTTAACACAGTGAGAGAGCAAAGTGCATCTTAAATTTCCATCAACAAAATAGCAAAACAACAATGGACTCAAACCCTGTGAACCGAAATCCAGTTTAATGAACACTACTCTACCAACACTTTGGTTATGTATTGCATACGAAAGTCCTCAATACTTCACGGCAACACAGCAAGACTCAACTACTTGATTTCTTCATAGCAACACACATGTTTCTTGTTTTCTCTTACACCCTTTGCAGTATCTATTCTTCGATTTATATATACTCTCTTTGACTTAGAGAGGATTCCTTGAATAGATAACTACAAAACACAGAAAATAGAGTTTATTAGGAAATAAACTTTTTTTTAAAAACAGAAGATCATATCTAGAGTTTGTTGTACAATATATCAAATGGGACAGTACAGAAAGGTTTTTGTCAATAAAACAAGCGAGCAATATAGAGAAGAGAAAAAAGTAGAGAAACGATATAAATGAAGTAAACCAAACCGAGGCTTGTACGAAGTACAGTGTCCTTAAAACATATTAGTCCCCTCCTGTATGTGCTTCGAGGATCGTCTTGGACGTCTGTTTCCCAGGATACAACGGAACAACCGGCAGTGACTTAGCACGAGACACTACTACGACGAACTGAAAACGTACCTTTACTTTATCACCGAGATTTAACGGAGGTCAAATGAAAAGATACCAATATGTAATGCAAGAGAGTGCTTGAAAGAGATAAAATGTTCATGTACTTGAAATGAGAAAATGAGCACACTATTTATAAGCCCCAAAATGCACATCAAGAGTCATGCAAAATTAATTAACTCAATTAATCTTCCCATTAACTCAAGAATACGAAGAACCAAAAGTCCTCAAGTAACTCAAAAATGTGGAAAGTCAAAAGACACTTCACAATAATGAGCCACAACCAACTCAAGAATGTGGAGAGCCAAAAGACAATCCCATATTCATGAGTCATAACTTTCATTCAAACTCTAAATTTGATTAAAATTTCCAACAATCCCCCACATGAATGAAAATTGATGCAAATCTTGGTGA
Organism: Primulina tabacum; assembly: GCF_025594145.1. Taxonomy (NCBI): domain Eukaryota; kingdom Viridiplantae; phylum Streptophyta; class Magnoliopsida; order Lamiales; family Gesneriaceae; genus Primulina; species Primulina tabacum. Next base: position 4,796,949 of record NC_134558.1, read on the forward strand.
CAAAGTTCTACAGTTGAATCTTGCATAGGATAGGTCGGTGTTACCCTTTGAACCTTCCCTTATGAAACATATTTGCTTTATTAGGTGACCAGTAGACATGTTGTCCTTGAATTGTTCTGCCGTTTATGTAAATTAAGATATACTTCACACAAGACTCTCCCTGATACTATTCAGTTCTCATGATCGTGTTCGTTTTGGCCATGAACATACGTCTGGTTCTACAAGAGGGTCTAGAATTGAGCCCTGCAATTCCTTCGAAGCGGCCCCACTTCTGTGACACCTCGACCCGTTTACAATAAAAATAGCAGCGGAATTTAAAATTTTCTTATAAAATGAAGGAAGGTTTCAAAATACATCACCATAAAATGTTTAAAAGTAAATAAATGATCATTCAAATGATATAACAAAATACAAAATATCATTCCTATGATCATGATCCAAAAATACTTGCAAAATAACATCTTCCTTCCAACTTCGTATGCATATGACTCCGGGCCACAATCAACGTCCTGGTCCGTCGCTCTTATCTACATCACATGAAATAACTGAAATGAGTATAAAACTCAGCAAGTGGAACTCTTACGTAGCAATGATACATAGTATATTCTGTAAAACATGGCTTTGAAAACATAAAATACCATCAACTCTGAAACATGTATATCGTAGCAATAGCATAACAATGAGATGGTATTTCTCTTTACTATGGTGGATTGATATCAATAGTAACTCTGTCTGTGGTGCTCTTATCCCATCGATATAAATCGACAACTCTGAGGGATATAAGCATATGGTCGTTGATCAACTAATTGCATGCAATCTCTGACTATGTATCTATCAATCCATAAAACATTTAAACTCTTTCTTTGGGACATTTCATCAAACACTTTGATATTCTTTCTCTTTTGTATTCCCTTCTCAAAGTTGAGACATCAATTGCCTCCACAATATACAACAAAGGTATCAATACATAATAGTGAATCAAATGAAGGGAATAACACAATAAAACCTTTGAAACACAATACATATATAATCATGTGAGCACAAGAATGAAATTCCACTTACAACCACTTGAAACCTTGATTCTATACTCTTGGTAGCAATCCTACAACAATAAACCATAATTTGCACCATCAATAACCCAATAACCCAACAACAATACCATAAAAGCCAAAGAATCAACACCATCACAAACCCATAATATCTCCAACACCAAAAACTAAGAAATAACCAAACCAAAAGCTTACCTTAGCTTCCTTGATCCCAAAATAATCTTGCTCTCAACACAAATAACTAACAAGAAGCTTGGGTTAAAGAAAAGAAAGGAGAGAAATTGGAACCCTAGTCTCCCAAGAGAAGAAGAAACGAAAAGGAGGAGTAGAAATGAGGAAAAATGAGACCAACTCTTGCATTAAAACACTTAAAATCCGAAAACACGTTTTTAAAAAATCGCTGGCCGCTCGGGCGAACATATTTTTCCGCTCGGGCGCGGAACTCACGGCCAAAACACAATATTTTCGAACAAGGCCCGCCCGGGCGGACATTTATTCCCGCTCGGGCGCGCACTCTGCGCACTGCCACTCTAAAAATCGCTTCTGAAACGCCTTTTCCCTTCATAATTTGGAAAAGTGGTAAACTACAAAGTTGTAGCTCTATGTCTTATCTCGAATCCCTCAAAATTTCAGATCAATTGGACATCTGAGTAAAACGTTATGCCTATTCTCCCAACATGTGTCACTGGAGGAACGTCGAAACACACGAAACACTTCGGGGCACTTTTGGCTTACCTTCCACAATGATTTGAACAAAACTCAAAATAAAAAAGTTACACCTCTATGTCTTATCTTTCTAATGGAAAAGGCCTCACCTCATTTGGATCAATATACAATTTATCATGAATTTAATTGTAACGCCGCTACAAAAGCACTACACATCATCTATAACCAACCATACTATAAATCATAAATCGAAACTCTTAACATCCAAACTATACCTAAACTTGACCAAGTAGTCAATAAACTTATGAAAACTTAAACCGTACCGTACACCAGGCTTGGCTATTACAACTTCTCTCTCACATAGGTGATTCTATATTGCTTCTTATCAGAATCATTAAAAGCCGTAAACTTATCCTCAACATTCACTGTTTCATAATAGGAATGGACTAGGGATAACCCCCACAGTGATATACCAAATCAGTGCGATTAGGTTGTCCCATTGAACCTAGTTCTTGGGATCTCCAGTCAGCGTAGGTTGGGTTATCCTTCGCACCAATTTATACTATAGGCTTCAGCCCCATTCCCCTTGACGATTTAGCAACTAACTCTCTGTTTAACCCCTTGGTCAGCGGATCCGCTATATTATCCTTTGAATTTACATAGTCAACAGAGATAACTTTAGTTGAGAGTAGTTGTCTAATGGTATTATGTCTACGACGTATATGCCTATACTTACCATTATACATTTTATTTTGCGCCCTTCCAATCGCAGATTGGCTATCACAATGTATGCATGTAGCCGGCACTGGTTTTTCCCATCTTGTAACATCTTCTAAGAAGTGACGCAGCCATTCAGCCTCTTCATCACACTTGTCAAGAGCTATAAACTCAGATTCCATTTTGGATCTGGCTATTACAGTTTGTTTAGAAGATTTCCATACAATTGTTGCACCTCCTAAAGTGAACACAAATCCACTTGTAGATTTTGAGTCTTTCATATCAGATATCCAATTTGCATCACTGTATCCTTCAATAACAGCAGGATATCTGGTATAGTGTATAGCCCATGATCACGAGTGTACCTTAAGTATCTTAGCAATCTGATAATTGCTTTCCAGTGTTCAACTCCTGGATTACTCGTGAATCTACTCAATTTGCTTACTGCATAGGCTATGTCTGGTTTTGTACAACTAATTAAGTACATCAGACTTCCAATGACTCGAGAGTATTCTAATTGAGACATACTCTCACCTCGTTTCTTTGATAGATGCTGACTGGTATCTATCGGGGTTCTAGCTAATGCAGAGTCATCATTATTGAATTTATCAAGTATTTTGTCAACATAATGTGACTGACTTAGGACTAGCCCTTATGATGTTCTATGAATTTTAATTCCAAGGATTACATCGGCTAAGCCCAAATCTTTCATGTCAAATCTTGAGTTCAATAATTTCTTTGCGGATTTAATCATCTTATCACTACTACCAATTATAAGTATGTCATCTACGTGTAAAGACATAAAATGACATATCCAATTTCAGTGTTCTTTATGTTTACACATTTGTCACATTCACTGAATTTAAATCCACTTTCCATCATGGCTTTATCAAATTTTTTGTACCATTTCTTTGGTGCTTGTTTTAAGCTATACAGAGACTTCACCAGTTTACATACCTTATTTTCTTGCCCAATCGCAGAAAATCCCTCATGTTGTTCCATGTAAATTTCCTCTTCTAAATCTCCATTTAGAAAAGCTGTCTTTACGTCCATTTGGTGTACTTCCAGATTCCGCAAGGCGGCAATCGCAAGTATCACACGAATAGAGGTTATTCTCGATACAGAAGAATATGTGTCAAAGTAATCAAGCCCTTCACGTTGATGGTAACCTTTAATTGTCAATCTGGCTTTATACTTATCTATGGTTCCATCTGATTTCATTTTCCTTTTGAAAACCCATTTACATCCTAGTGGTTTGCTTCCCGGAGGAAGATTTACTAATTCCCACGTATGGTTTTGTAAATAGATTCCATTTCGGAATTGATAGCCTCTTTCCATAGAGGTCCCTCAGATGAACTGATTGCTTCCTTGAAGCTTTGAGGATCACTTTTCATCATGAAAGTGATGAAATCCGGACCAAAGGATTTCTCAGGTCCTAGCTCTCTTACTACGTCTAGGTTCAATATCTTGATCAAGCTCTTGTTCTTTATCAATTGTCTCGTACAATCTTTTGGATGAACTTGGTTCTTTCTTAGATTTGTATGGAAACATGTGTTCAAAGAACGAAGCATTTCTTGATTCCATTATCGTATTCTTGTGAATATCAGGTATTTGAGATTCATGTACAAGAAAACGATGCGCGGTACTGTTTTGAGCATATCCAATGAAAATGCAATCAACGGTTTAGGGTCCTATCTTTACTTTCTTTGGAGTGGGTACTGCTACCTTAGCAAGACACCCCCACACTCGCAAGTATTGGTAGGAAGGACTTCTACCTTTCCATAACTCGTATGGACTTTTATCTTGCTTCTTTCGGGGCACCTTATTTAAAAGGTAGTTTGCTGTTAGAACAGCTTCCCCCCACAAGTTCTGTGGTAAACCAGAACTTAATAACAATGCATTCATCATTTCTTTCAATGTGCGATTCTTTCTCTCTGCAATGCCATTTTGCTAAGGAGAGTAAGGTGCAGTTCTTTCATGTTTGATACCGTGTTGAGCACAAAACTCAGCAAATGGTGATTCATATTCACCTCCACGATCACTTCTTAGCACCTTTATTTTCTTGCTAAGTTGGTTTTCAACTTCACTCTTATATTGGACAAATTTGTCAATAGCTTCATCCTTACTTTTAAGAAGATACACATAACAATATTTTGTGCTATCGTCAACAAAAGTAATGAAGTATTTATTTCCACCACGAGTTTGTACACATTTTAAATCACATATATCACTGTGAATTAGATCAAGTGATTCACTATTTCTTTCAATAGTTCGAAAAGATGATCTCGTTAGTTTTGCCTCAACACAAGTTTCACATTTGTGTTGTTTATCAATTTGGAATGCAGGAATGCTTTTCATGTTAATTAGTCTACGAATTGTATCGTAATTAACGTGTCCAAGTCTACCATGCCATAAACAAGAAGACTCAAGTAAGTAAGCAAAAGTATTAACTTTATTCATCACAGGCTTAATAGCCATTACATTGAGTTTGAATAAACCATTACAAACATACCCTTTGCCAACAAACATTCCACTTTTCGACAAAACCACCTTATTTGACTCGAAGACAATGCGGAAACCATGCTTGTTAAGAAACGACCCGGACACCAAGTTTTTACGGGATGTCCGATACATACAGCACATTGTTCAAAGTCAGTTCTTTTCCAGATGTCATTTTTAGAACAACTTTTCCTTGACCCTTGATCTCAGAAGTAGCGGAATTTCTCATGAATAGTTTTTCTCCATTCACAGATTCCTCAAGAGTAGCAAACATCTCTTTGTCCGAGCAAACATGGCGAGTGGCACCAGTGTCGATCCACCACTCCCTTGGGTTTGAACCCACCATATTAACTTCCGATATTACAGCACAGAGATTCATGTTAGAAACTTCTTGAGATATGTTCTCCACCACATTCACCTCTTGGCTTTTCTTTGGTTTCTTGCATTCAGATGCCTTGTGACCCATGTCATCACAGTTAGCATTTTCCAGAGAACTTCTTCTTTGAAATACCTCATTTGGGTCCCATGTTCAACCTTTTGTTGGAGGAGGAAAATGTTCTCTTTTTCGAGCTTTGACCATGCTCGACAACATTTGCCTTAGCGGCAATAGGAGAAAACAGTCGTCTTTTCGAACTCTTGTTGTCTTCCTTGATGCGAATTCGAACAATGAGCTCTTCAACATTCAATTTCTTTCGCTTGTGCTTCAAGTAGTTTTTGAAATCCTTCCAAGCTGATGGTAGCTTCTCAACAATAGCAGTCACTTGGAATGATTCACTCAAAGTCATCCCCTCACCGTGAATCTCGTGAAGAATCACTTGGAGTTCTTGAACTTAGCTGATAACCGGCTTTGAATCCACCATTTTAAAGTCCAGAAAGCGGCCAATAACAAACTTCTTGGCTCCGGCATCCTCGGTTTTGTACTTTCTGTCAAGGGATTCCCAAAGGTCTTTAGCCGATTTCTTTTCGCAAAACACGTTGTAGAGCGAATCGGCCAATCCGTTTAGCACATAGTTTCGGCATAAGAAATCAGAGTGATTCCATGCCTCCACAGCACTAACAGATTCAACATCTCCCTCACCCTCTGTGAGTTTAGGAGCATCCTCAGACAAGAATCTAGCCAGGTTCAGCATCGTCCAGTAGAACAGCATCTTCTGCTGCCACCTTTTGAAGTCCACACCAGTGAACTTTTCAGGCTTTTCACCGAGACTGGCTGGGACAGCAACTGTAGCAGCACGTGGGGTAACATGAGGGACAACTTGAGCCACAGTAGGGACAACATAACCAGTTTTCCTTTGCACGCTGGTTTCAGTAGCCATATCTGAAACAAACCACGTAATGAAACATATGTTTTAAGTTTGTTGCACAATATATCAAATGGGACAGTACAGAAAGGTTTTTGTCAATAAAACCAGCGAGCAATATAGTGAAGAGAAAACAGTAGAGAAACGATATAAGTAAAGTAAACCAAACCGAGGCGTGTACGAAGTACAGTGTCCTTAAAACAGATTCGTCCCCTCTTGTATGTGCTTCAAGGATCGTCTTGCACGTCTGTTTCCCAGGATACAACAGAACAACCAGCAGTGACTTAGCACGAGACACTACTACGGCGAACTGAAAACGTACCTTTACTTTATCACCGAGATTTAACGGAGGCCAAATGGAAAGATACCAATATGTAATGCAAGAGAGTGCTTGAAAGAGATAAAATTTTCATGTACTTGAAATGAGGAAATGAGCACACTATTTATAAGCCCCAAAATGCACATCAAGAGTCATGCAAGATTAATTAACTCAATTAATCTTTCCATTAACTCAAGAATATGAAGAACCAAAAGTTTTCAAATATCTCTAGAATGTGGAAAGTCAAAAGACACTCCACAATAATGAGCTACAACCAACTCAAGAATGTGGAGAGCCATAAGACACTCCCACATTCATGAGTCATAACTTTCATTCAAACTCTAAATTTGATTAAAATTTCCAACAGAGTTAGTATTAGTCTCTTCATTAATATCATCAGTCTAGAAAAGTAAGACTCTACTACTTGAGTATTTTGAAACGTGATATTATCAAAAAAGAAAATATAATTAAGGAATAAATTTTGTCTTGTATGTCAATACATGTTTTCCTCTCAGATGTAATTATTCGTGTTTTGTTATATTAGCGGTATCAAGATTAATATTACTCATGTATGGATATATAAATGTTTAGATACACAATTGAAGTTGTACCATAAAAATGGCAAAAACTTGTGTGAGACGGTCTCACGGGTCGTATTTTGTGAGACGTATATCTTATTTGGATCATCCATGAAAAAGTATTATTTTTTTGCTAAGAGTATTACTTTTTTTGTGAATATCGATAGTGTTAACCCGTCTCACAGATAAAGATTCGTGAGACAGTCTCACAAGATACCTACTCCATAAAAATAGCTTCTCAGGAACCAGAAAGGCGGTAACACAATCTGGTTATATTCTAGTGTTTACGCGTATCCCTGGGGCTAGGGGATAGGGGATATATGCCTGATACTTCCAACTTTCGTGCTTCATGCAGTATGCATGTATTGTATTTGTTGACACAACTTCGTAAATCTTGTTTCGGTGAGCACCACTCTTTAAAAATGCTTGATTAACAGAAATATAATATTACTCGTGCAACAGTACTTCGTTATTTTTCAATATTTGATCTGTTTTTTAATAATATCAAATCAACAAAATCATAAACTGATATATACGCCTGTGATAAAATAATAAAAAAGTCAGCCATTGACTAATTTGTAGCAAACAACAGACTAAAAAGGTAGACACAGTAGTTTTCCCATTACAAAATTAATTTAATTTGGTGTGTCATTAATTATATATACAAGTAATTCTGAGGACCATTCATCACACCCATTTTCCCCGGTTCTCCCCTAGCTCACGCACATATTTTGCTGCTCTCATCGAAATATTATTGTTAAGGCAAAAGGGCAGAAAAATAATGGTACTGTTTTATTTAAATGAATTAATTTTCTTCGATTTTATGCTTTATTCTTGTTTATTTATCTTTTTGTCGTCTGATGACAGGAAGTGGAGAACCAGTTGACAAGAACTTGGGATAGGTATGTGGATTGGAGGGGGAAGCCTGCTTTGAGGAGCAAACATGGCGGCATGCTGCCTGCTTTCTTCGTTTTGGGTAAATTTTTATACAAATTTTGAGCAAAGGATTAATTTTCTTGCATGATTTTATAAGTAAACACCAGTTGTTATTATTATTTTTTATTTATATATATGTGTAAGCTGAGAGTTCTTCGTCTGTAAAGGGTTTCCTTCTTAAAACATATTTTCATGAAGGACAAAAGTGATTCCAAATATAGTCTCTGGATGTTTGTCTGGCTGTTTTTTGGATTTTTCAAAAATCTATCCACAAAAAATAAAAAAACACATGAAAATTTTCCTTTTTGGTGCTTTTGCCTTCTATTTTCACAATGCAATGATTAAAAATTTACCTTTTTAAGTAAGTCTTATGTCTTTTGCTTTTTGTAAAACTCCCCCAAACTAGTTAACAAAACTCAGCCAAACATGGGAAGAATAGGAGGGGGGAAATTATTTACATAATGAGCAATAAATTATATTATATTTTTCTTTGTTTCCTTTTCTTTTTTAAAAAAAATATATTTGAATTTATTTCCAAAAAATCCTAAAGCCAAATTTTGTGTGTGTTTCCCCTAATCATGGTATAAAATGTTTGGAGTAACAGTTGTGGAGGTTTTAGAGAATTTGGCATTTTTAGCAAATGCAAGCAACTTGGTGCTGTACCTATCCACATACATGCATTTCGCACCGTCGGGATCGGCCAACTCCGTCACCAATTTTATGGGCACGGCCTTTCTTTTGGCCCTCCTCGGTGGCTTCCTTTCCGATGCCTTCCTCACTACTTATCACGTCTACTTGACAAGTGCAGTCGTCGAGTTTCTGGTAATTAATTAATTAGTCTCGGATTAAATATCATAAAATTTATTATTATTTTTTTGAAAATTCATGAATTTTGATCATGACTCTAATAATAAATAAATAAATATCAGAAACAAATAGCATTAATTTAATAGCCAAAGTATATCAAACGCAGTCTGTATCCCAAAAAATAGGAAACTTGTGATGACTTGTCTATCACAAACAAATACCATTAATTTAATAGCCAAAATATATCAAACGAAGTCTGTAAAAATAGGAAACTTGGTGATGACTTGTGACCCCTGTTGTTGATCTTTCTTCTCGGTCCTGGTTCTGTGACATGCGCGCTGTAGCGCAGTTCCTGGCGTGCTGTTAACAAAATTTATTTTCCAAATAAATTTGGTCCAAAAAGATCTCCGTCTCGGCCTCGCGCGTCTTCCCCTTCTTAAAAGCTTCTGATACCTCTTGGGACCCAAATCTTTAGCTCAAACTTGAAGCTTATGAGACCAAACTTAACTAATTTTTCAACGTAGGACAACTATCACTCCCTTTTTCATTCACCCCTTTTAATCAATCCAACACCTCTAGGCAACTTGCTGCTGAGTGAGAAAAAACATAAAAATTTTCAGTATATCGTATCGAAAAGTTATCGAATTTATTGAAATTTTCAGTATGGTATTATACGACGATGATACCAAAAATTTCGATATATATATATCAAAATATCGAAACAATATATATCAATTAAAATCATATAATATTTTTAAATAATAAATTTATAAATTAAAAAAATATAACGTTTTTTTGGTATAAATAATATATATCTATATTGTACCGAAATCTCGGTATACTGCAAAATTTCAGTATAAACGTACCGAAAATTTCGGTATACCGAAATTTCAGCACAATATCAATATTTTTTTTATACAATAATTTTCAGTATAATATACAATATAGAATTTTCGATATGATACGATAGATCATCCTTAATTTATGCTTGTTTGCACATTAGTACTTAATGCTCGGATTGTTTTTAAGGTGCCGAGAATTTATATATTATAACTGATTTTTTTTTAAAAAAATAAAAATTGTGGAAGATTTAATATTCATTGGAGTAGATGTTTGTTTGGGTGCACATAACTTACGGTTAGTTAACAATTTTTTTTATTTTTATATTTTGGAGAGATAATTTAGTTTATTTCTTTTGTCCTTTTATATTCATAAACCGTGATGACCGCAATATAATATTGCGGATTTATATTGCGGATGATATAGTCAACTAATGACCCAAAAATTATGTGGAAAAATTTGTGTGAGACGGTCTCACGAGTCGTATTTTGTGAGACGAATCTCTTATTTGGGTCATCCATGAAAAATTAGTACTTTTTATGCTAAGAGTATTACTTTTTATTGTGAATATCGATAAGGTTGACCCGCCTCACAGATAAAGATTCGTGAGACCGTCTCACAATAGACCTAACATCATTATCATAATTCTTATTTAAAATGTATTTAATCTACGTCTCAAATTTTAAGCCGAGTAGGTCTCTTGTGAGACGGTCTCACGAATCTTTATCTGTGAGACGGATAACCCTACCGATATTCACAATAAAAAGTAATACTCTTAGCATAAAAAATAATATTTTTTCATGGTTGACCCAAATAAAAAATCTGTCTCACAAAATACGACCCGTGAGATCGTCTCACACAAGTTTTTGCCTTGTAAGCAAGATGAAAACAAAATTTGTTATTAATTTCGTACAGTATTTTTTATAGTATATTAAAATTAAATCAATTATGTAAATTGTTGATAATTTGTATTAAATTTAAAACTTTTGAAATGAATTTTACAACATTGTTTATAATTAGTTAAAACAACTTTCTGAATACAGTTATTTTTTAATGCATTATTATTTTGTAAATGATCATGAATTAAATTTTTTAATATTTTGTCCATTAGTATATAACTTGTGAGGACCCGGACGCTAATCATGTTCTTAATCCTCATTAGGACAATTTAATCAATGATAATAAACAGGGTCTAAATTTTTTTTAAAAAAAATACAAAGCGGAAACGTTATGTAAATCAATCTGAATTACATATTAAATACAAACATACAAATCATGTATTGTCTACAATAATTCACTAGGTTCAACTACATATCAGTACTGACTCTTAATTTACTTCTGAGCCCGGATCTCCACGCTATCTAGTTTAGGCTCGTTCTCTTCTTGACCCTGATCCTGTTCCACCTGTTGTCATGCACACATACAAACAAGACAACAGCCGGATAACTCCGGTGAGAATTATATTCCCAGTATAAATCATGTATACATGCCTTTCATATAAACAATATAAAAGCATGAAATAAACATTCATAACATGTATCAAAATCAGAACATGAATCAAATATTCATCACATGTATTATAATCCTAAACATGAATCAATATCAAGAATAAATTATATTCTAAACATATATCATCATCAGGAACATAATTCCATATCAAGCAATGAATCACTCTCCGTGATTCTCAGACTCAGACTCGACTCAGTCCTAATCTAGGGATCCCGATCGGAATAAGAACATACACCCACCTACACTCCCGATCGGGGTGGTGGCATGTTCTTATTCACGGACTTTGGCTCTTTCCATATCGAACACCAGCAATAGAAGAAACTCCAATTCTATCCACTCCGATATAGCCAAACGTCCGGTGTCTTGACCTAACCGTCACAGACTTTGGCATTTTCACCAATATCCTATCTTGTGACATCGTGCAATGTGCCCGTGGCAATCCCACCACTATCAGGCGCTTCTGTCACAAGATCACTCGTGTACGACTTGACGTATCCGCCTATGACTCCGTACATCAATCAATAAATCAAAGATATCAATATCATTCAATTGCAAATAACAATGCAATAAAATAAAGTATGTGATTTCGGGAGACTCAAGTCAAACCTTGCTCGAGTTGTGCAATCCCAACTCAACATTAATTTATACATTTATCTTCTCGGTCTGACGAAGTCGAAGTCTCAAAGTCAAATCTGTCCATATCAATCTGAAATACAATATAGCATAGGCACAATCTCAATATGCAACTCAATTCAAAATCTAGTCTGATCAATACTCAAATAAAAAATAATCTGATCAATATCGAATCAAGATACAATCTAATCCATATCGACGATATCACGATATAATCGAAATCACTACCGAATCTGACCAATATCAATTTACTGATTTTCGACGGTATAACAATACAGTCTCGATAACCCCGTCAATCTCAACATCACAGATATAATACCCGAATTCATAATCAATATCGGTACAACTTATAATCAATAACAATACAGTTTTGATATCGAATCTCAATCAAATCAACTCCGAAAATCATAACAATTACATACACAGTCTGTTCTTCAATCTGACTTCAATTATACGATGTCTATTATATCATAAACACCATATAGGATTCATATTCAATTCTGACAATAACATAATTTCAAATCATATCTAAACGTAACAAAACTTACGTCCAGTTATAGCCTGCGTCGATAGGAACTCAGTACTGAAGTCGGATTCAAAATCTCACGGACGGATTTCTCGTAAATCTCAATTTCCCACGCCGAAGCAACTTGAAGCCTTTTTCCCCGTAAGCTCTCGGCTGCTGAATGAAGATTTGCATGAATATATATATATATATATATATATATATATATATATATATATATATATATACATCTCGTGCATGTAAGGCAAGTGGCTAATCCTTCAACCTGCACGTCTCGTGCATATGCGCGACATCACTCGGCGCATATGCGCGAGACAATATGTGTCGGCGCGTTTGACTCACGGCAGCTCGCGCATATGCGCGCCCCATCGTCGCGCATATGCGCGAGACCTATTGTCTCGTGCAATGCAACTCGCGCATATGCGCGAGACCTATTGTCTCGTGCAATGCAACTCGCGCATATGCGCGCTTCCATCCGGCGCATATGCGCCAACTTCTTTGGACATTTCGCGCATGTGCGCGGCTCACGTCGCGCATGTGCGCGCAACTCTCTGCCTACCTCGCGCATGTGTGCGGCTCACGTCGCGCATGTGCGCGCAATGTTCTGTTCCAGCCCCTTGGCTACTGGACACCTCGCGCATATGCGCGCCCTCACGTCGCGCTAATGCGCGGGGTCTTCTGCCAAATCCGCGCATGTGTGCGCACCAGATCGCGCATGTGCGCGGATGGCATCTCCCTCGTACATATTTCGTGTCTTTTTTTGTCTTTCCCGGTCTGATTCATTCCGTCTATAATCGCATCAATTAATCACTAAATCGTTTCAGATTAACAGGGTAAATTTCTCGGGCCTTACATTTCTCCCCCCCTAAGATTCGATTTCGTCCTCGAAATCATAGGCAATCAGATCATATCACAGGTAATCATATCAACCCGGAAGAAATGTATACCAGAAGTTAATCAGAAAACTCACTTTAATGAACTACTTCCAGAATCTTTATCTCATTTCAGATTCCATTCAGCAAATAGTTTCTTCATTACCCTACCCATTCCTTTGAACTTCCAACAACGGAATAGTTTTATCCTGAATCATCTTTCTTCTGCTGATTTTGATTTCCATCTGGAATAATGCTTCACGAAGTAAAATCTTATAATACCATTCGAAATAACTCCAACAGAATTAATCTCACAATACTGGCTATACAACATCCGTATATACCCATCAACAGCTCATAATAAATCAACATTAACATCTCCTATCAACTCTGATAATTCCAATCGAGGTTATATTCAATCTTCCAGCTTCAATTATCAACAGTCATCATCCGACGTTGATATATTCAGTCTATTTATTCTGAGCTGTCTTTATTTTCTTCTAAATCAGTTTCAATTTCTTTTTCATATCTCTAATTCTATCCGATCCAATCTCAGGTATCTCGAAGATGTAATTCCCATACGAATAAAATCTACAGTTCTCACTGTACAATGCCTCGAATGATGCTATCTCCATACTCATTCGATAACTATCGTTATACAATAATTTACAAGTGACAATAAATCATGTCAACTAGTGCTAAAATCCAGCACTACAGTTCCTGGATATCCTCCAGTATCAGGATAGTTGCTCCAATTATCTGTCGATCTATAGACGATAAGTGAAAGAGTTTACTGTATATTCTGTCAAAAGTATAAAATCAAACGAAAATCACATTCTGATATAATCAACTTTGGCATTCATTACCATCTGACCCCTTTTTCTGACATAAATCTCAGTCGTCTGGTCGTATCCGTACGTCATCCTGTACAACATCATATAAGCAGATTCAAGCCATCTGTTAATCATAATTACATCATAGCACAATCTTATCCAGATTTCAGCAGTGTCGTCACACAATCCATAGAAATGTACTCCCATTTCTATTCAAGAATCGATAATCTATATAACCAACCTCCTGGTTTCTATTTTTCTATCTTCATCTGTCGACGATGCATACATTTCAGTACAAACTCTGCTACCACAGATCTCCTCTGTTTATATCAAAACTGTCATTTTGAATAATCATACATTTTCTGTCACCAGAATAAATACTGAATCGACTACCGTGCGCTTCTGACTATATCTGTCATTTCGGATTCGAAATATTCGGCACAAACAAGTCGATTATTTACATATAATACAGTATTACCTACCTGATATTCTGATTGACACCCTGTTCTGACTATCGAATCAAGTTCTGAATAGTCTGATTAAACTTCTAAACTGATGGAATTTTCAAAATCAGCTCTGATTCGGCTTGAACTGTATATACTCTCAACGGTTCCCAATAATCTGTATCACATCCTCGACGTTGTTTAGATCAACTGCTATATCATCTTCGGATGTAATGTCCCCCAAACAATATAATCTGTCTTTAATACTATTTTAGATCAATAACAATTCGCAAGCAATTTCAAAACAACAGTCATATACAATAATCTATTAAACTCAGGCAAGAAAATAAAGAAGTTTCTGACATCGGTATCATTCTTAGCCACTGATCACTGCCTCAGCTGTGCTAATATCAATCGGTATACCATATTCGGATATTACATACTCGGAATACAATCTGTTTTAATCAAGATTCATATCTGAACAATTTCTGTATACAACAATTTCAGTTCTCAGAACCTTCAATACAAGATATTCAATTCAGTCAGTCATATGCCACGAGTATATCACAAAATATCATAGATAAACGGCATAAAATCATCAGAATACCTTCTGAATATCGGATTCATCAGCCCATAATCAGAATTGAAGTATTTTACAGAGAAACACACAATCAGATGTAACTTTTGGTCAGTAAATCTTCTAACTGATATTTCAATTCTTTCAAATCAATCAGTATCATTCTGTACGGACTTCTAAAATAAAACCAGTACCTGGTAACAAATCAAGGCGGAAATCACTCTCCCTAATATAAGGCAAATCCGGAATTTCATCTAAAAAGACTTTAGCATTTCTCCTGCTACTGACAAATCAGCTCATGGTATATTCATTTTCAATAATCAACTGAATGCATAAGGAATAACTCTATTCCTTTCGATAATCATCGAATCCTAATTAATACGGAAATCAAAGGAATTCAAAATCGAAAATCCTTACCATACATTATTCATTCTTTGGCCATTTCAAGTCTGAATCTTACCATCTCCTGTTAAGAATCTACAATAGCTCTGTACTTGTTCAATATATTCATATCAATAATGCAGTCAAACTCAGACAACACAAGTACAACACAGTATAACTCAATCTCATTCTCACTTCACTGCAGTATATGATATTTACAGAATTCATTGATATCAATCTTTCCCCCAAAAGATAAAGAAATCAATACTACAGTATATACAGACCCAACAGAATAAAGCATATGTCAATGCAATTCATACAGAATCATGTATAAGATGTACGAGAATCTCCCCAATACATATGGAACAAAATCATAAAAGAACAGATATCTGTCACTACATCATCAAGTGCATCCTGGCTCTGTTCCTCGGTCACTACCACCAGACGCCTCTGCTCCCTGGAATCTTCGAGAACCTCTCTGTGGACATACTCTAGCAAATTGTCCATGTTGTTTACAGATATTGCATCTACCAGCCACTCCCTGCATTGCTCCGTGGGATGTCTTCCTCCACAGGCTCTACAATACGCTCCGATATAACTCGGGCTAGAACCACTGGAGCTAGATGAACCGCTCCCTAACTTCTTAAACTGTTCCTTTCGGGCTTTCAAATAGTCTTTCTTTTCACCACTACTACTACCAGTCTCGATTCTGGGAGGCAGTTGCTGTGGTCTCGGTGCTGGACGAACATCCGAAGCTCCCTTTTGTCCCATCAGAACTGTTTCTGCTCTTTTGGCTCTGTTCAAGGTATCAGCAAAGTTAGTCGGTCGTTTCACATTTACCAATGTACGTATCTCCGGATTCAATCCCTGGATGAACTGACCAGATATAGCTTCATCATTCCTAGCCACGTGAGGGGCAAAAGCTAGCAAGGTAAAGAACTGGGCCAAATACTCATCAATATTTAACTGACCCTGTCTCAAATTTGCAAACTCTGCACTTTTATCCTGTCTATATGATACGGGGAAGAATCTTTGATAGAATTCAACTTTAAAAACTTTCCACGTAATCACTGGACCACGCTGTTCTAAAGCTTCTTTGGTTACCACCCACCAACTCCTTGCAATTTCCCGTAACTGGTGCCCAATCAGTTTAACTCTACAATCATCTGTGAAACCCAGAAATTCAAATAGCATTTCTATATCCTCTAACCAATTCTCACAATTGACTGGTGTCTCAGTACCCTTCAGAATCGGCGGTTGAAACGACTGAAACCTCGTCATCATTGTTTCCATCGGAGTTTCTGACACATCCATCTGATTACTCGAAGTACTACCCAATTCTCGAATTCTTCTCGGAGGTATATCTGGTAATCACAAGAGTTAGCAATCACGGGAGATAAATCAATCTCAGTCCCTTTCTGATCAGCTTACCTCTGATCAAGAATTGGTTCTGATTCATTTTCAAATCAGATATATTACCAAATCAACTCAGATATTCAAGTAACATGTATTTTTAAAAACAATAACACATAATATCATGCTAACACACACAATGTAATTCAACATTATAATAAATCACATGCTAGCAATCACATGCAAGGAAAGAAAATTCATTCTACCCCGCTCACTAGCCTCTATCTTAGTCTAAGGTAACCTACAGTTCTGGAACCTACTGCTCTGATACCACCTGTTGTGGGGACCCGGACGCTAATCATGTTCTTAATCCTCATTAGGACAATTTAATCAATGATAATAAACAGGGTCTAAAATTTTTTTAAAAAAAATACAAAGCGGAAACGTTATGTAAATCAATCTGAATTACATATTAAATACAAACATACAAATCCTGTATTGCCTACAATAATTCACTAGGTTCAACTACATATCAGTACTGACTCCTAATTTACTTCTGAGCCCGGATCTCCATGCTATCTAGTTCAGCCTCGTTCTCTTCTTGACCCTGATCCTGTCCCACCTGCTGTCATGCACACATACAAACAAGACAACAGCCGGATAACTCCGGTGAGAATTATATTCCCAGTATAAATCATGTATACATGCCTTTCATATAAACAATATAAAAGCATGAAATAAAAATTCATAACATGTATCAAAATCAGAACATGAATCAAATATTCATCACATGCATTATAATCCTAAACATGAATCAATATCAAGAATAAATTATATTCTAAACATATATCATCATCAGGAACATAATTCCATATCAAGCAATGAATCACTCTCCGTGATTCTCATACTCAGACTCGACTCAGTCCTAATCTAGGGATCCCGATCGGAATAAGAACATACACCCACCTACACTCCCGATCGGGGTGGTGGCATGTTCTTATTCACGGACTTTGGCTCTTTCCATATCGAACACCAGCAATAGAAGAAACTCCAATTCTATCCACTCCGATATAGCCAAACGTCCAGTGTCTTGACCTAACCGTCACAGACTTTGGCATTTTCACCAATATCCTATCTTGTGACATCGTGCAATGTGCCCATGGCGATCCCACCACTATCAGGCACTTCTGTCACAAGATCACTCGTGTACGACTTGACGTATCCGCCTATGACTCCGTACATCAATCAATAAATCAAAGATATCAATATCATTCAATTGCAAATAACAATGCAATAAAATAAAGTATGTGATTTCGGGAGACTCAAGTCAAACCTTACTCGAGTTGTGCAGTCCCAACTCAACATTAATTTATATATTTATCTTCTCGGTCTGACGAAGTCGAAGTCTCAAAGTCAAATCTGTCCATATCAATCTGAAATACAATATCGCATAGGCACAATCTCAATATGCAACTCAATTCAAAATCTAGTCTGATCAATACTCAAATCAAACATAATCTGATAAATATCGAATCAAGATACAATCTAATCCATATCGACGATATCACGATATAATCGAAATCACTACCGAATCTGATCAATATCAATTTATTGATTTTCGACGGTATAACAATACAGTCTCGATAACCCCGTCAATCTCAACATCACAGATATAATACCCGAATTCATAATCAATATCGGTACAACTTATAATCAATAACAATACAGTTCTGATATCGAATCTCAATCAAATCAACTCCGAAAATCATAACAAATATATACACAGTCTGTTCTTCAATCTGACTTCAATTATACGATGTCTATTATATCAGAAACACCATATAGGATTCATATTCAATTCTGACAATACCATAATTTGAAATCATATCTAAACGTAACAAAACTTACGTACAGTTATAGCCTGCGTCGATACGAACTCAGTACTGAAGTCGGATTCAAAATCTGAAGATGGATTTCTTGTAAATCTCAATTTCCCACGCCGAAGCAACTTGAAGCCTTTTTCCCCGTAAGCTCTCGGCTGCTGAATGAAGATTTGCATGTATATATATATATATATATATATATACATCTCGTGCATGTAAGGCGAGTGGCTAATCCTTCAACCTGCACGTCTCGCGCATATGCGCGACATCACTCGGCGCATATGCGCAAGACAATATGTCTTGGCGCGTTTGACTCACGGCAGCTCGCGCATATGCGCGCCCCATCGTCGCGCATATGCGCGAGACCTACTGTCTCATGCAACTCGCGCATATGCGCGCTTCCATCCGGCGCATATGCGCCAACTTCTCTGGACATTTCGCGCATGTGCGCGGCTTACGTCGCGCATGTGCGCGCAATGTTTTGTTCCAGCCCCTTGTCTACTGGACACCTCGCGCATATGCGCGGCGTGCGCATATGCGCGGGGTCTTCTGCCAAATCCGCGTATGTGTGCGCACCAGATCGCGCATGTGCGCGGATGGCATCTCCCTCGCACATATTTCGCGTCTTTTCTTGTCTTTTCCGGTCTGATTCATTCCGTCTATAATCGCATCAATTAATCACTAAATCGTTTCAGATTAACAGGATAAATTTCTCGAGCCTTACATAACTCTTATGTGGATTGTCATTAAACATTATATTATAAATTCCAAAAATAATATATATCTTAACTATATTATTAAAATTTTATCATGTTATAGAAACTGTTTTGGTCCAATTTAATTACACAAATATCCAATTTCATATATCTCCGAAAATAATTATTGCTAACTAACAATTTATGAACACAAATGACCAAAATATATTTTATTCAAATTTTACTCCATGAATGGTTGTAATTTCCCACTAACATCAAAGTTTGTCAACTTTCATTCAATATAATCTATATTTCTTTTATTCTCATTTTTTTCTAATTTAGTAATGCTTGAAACTTTATTCATATTTTTTCTAAAAACGATAATATTCATGTATCATATTACACACACGATGTGTGGGTTAATATTATATATAAAACGAGCAATGACTTATCACCATACGGAACTATTATATTTATTTATTCCCTAAAAATGAACTAAATAAGATAATTGTGTATATATGACAACGAAGAGTCGTGGGTTTATTTAAAAAAATCTTGAGATATTACTATTAAATTAAATTAATAGTACGTGGCTTGTAGTGCTACCCCGCCAGCAACGTCATCAAATGTTTTTGGACCACACGATTTGATCCATGGCGCAGAAAATTTTGAATATATGAAACAAGGGAGATGTAAAATTTAATTCACAAGGTTATATTAATATATGGACCACGTAACCTTTTTCAGCTTATGATATTATATTGTGCCTAGTATCTGCCAATACACATGCCTAACAAATAGGTACTTATTAAGTTTTAACTCCATTTTAATTTCGTAGGTTCGAGCTCTACTCAAACTCGATCGAATATTGGATTTAAAATTTGAGACAGACTCATGAAAATATTAAGTTATTATACTTGTTGAGCTCGAGCTTGAGTTCAAAAAATTCAAAAGTGTTAGTAGCATAATTTCAGGATTTAAATTTTATGTTAACATGGAGAAAATCCCATTTATATCCTTTGAAAAAAATATACCGTTGCTTGAGTAGTCCAATAATTAAAACTCGAACTCGTCTAAAGTGAAGAATCGGATCAAGCTCGAGTCAAGAAGCTTGGCTCCGGGTGGCTTGCACCCCTACTCTCAACTTTACATTGAAAGACGAACAACTGCGAAAGAAAAAAAAAAAAAAAACTTTACATTGAAATTCTCTAGTGTGTTTAAGTGAAGAAATTCTATTAGGTAAACTTACGCCTGAATGCGCTGCTCAGTTGAGATGGAATAACAGATGACATATAATGAAAATAAGGATAACAAAGAAATATAAGAGCCAAAAGTTGAAACAAACAAGGATGTGTTATCCTTGGATCAAAAGGTGCCTACGTATTTTTCTTACAAGAGAAGGATAAAAAGCAATATCAAGAAGTTAGTACTGGTAGCATATTGTTACATTAATTTACATTTGATTCATGTCCTATGATCTTGTGAACTTCGATTATTTGACAGGGTCTAGTAATACTCACAGTGCAAGCAGAAATAGGTTCCCTAAAGCCCGCAAAATGTGACCCCTCCAACCCAAACAACCCCTGCCAGAAAGTGCATGGAGCAAAGGCTGCGATGCTCTTCATAGGCCTCTATTTAGCAGCACTTGGTGTCGGAGGCATTAAGGGGTCATTGCCATCCCATGGAGCTGAACAATTTGATGAAGAGACACCGCAAGGAAGCAAAGATCGACTTTTTTCAACTATTTCGTGTTTTCCCTCGCATGTGGTGCACTTGTTGCAGTGACGTTCGTTGTTTGGATCGAAGATAACAAGGGTTGGCAATGGGGATTTGGGGTTGCTACATTGGCCGTGTTCTTGTCCATACCGGTGTTTCTTGCTGGTTCTTCCTGGTACAGGAATAAGGTTCCTGTGGGAAGCCCACTCACAACTATATGTAAGGTACGTGATCTCCTCAACAAGAAGATTCTTCCTGGTGTTGATCCTCTAATATGATTTTTACAATGTTTTCTCGCACAGGTTCTGATTGCTGCATTGTTGAACACTTGCATGCCCAGCAGTACTTCAAGCAATGTCATCGCTAATATGGCCACGAGCCCGTCTGAAGATTTAGCCTTGGAAGACGAACGAGCTGTAGAGAATGAGAAGATCACGAAAACAGCTTATTCTCCCTCAAAAAGTCTCAAGTTTCTGGACAGAGCAGCGGCAAAAAACTCGGCTAGTGGCATGCTAAAATGCTCGGTACAAGAAGTGGAAGAAGTCAAGATCGTCCTGTTGGTCCTCCCCATTTTTGCTTGCACCATTATGCTCAATTGCTGTCTTGCTCAGCTCTCCACATTCTCAGTCCAACAGGCTGCCACCATGAACACGAAGCTTGGTTCCTTGAAAGTCCCTCCTGCTTCTCTCCCAGTGTTCCCCGTTATATTTATCATAATTCTTGCACCAATATACGACCATGTGATCATCCCGTTTGCCAGAAAAGTGACGAATTCTGAGATGGGGATAACTCACCTCCAGCGAATCGGAATAGGCTTATTCCTCTCCATTATAGCCATGGCCGTGGCTGCTCTGGTTGAGATCAAACGGAAGCGGGTTGCAACTGATTCAGGACTACTCGACTCCACCAGGCCTTTGCCCATTTCATTTTTTTGGATCGCATTTCAGTACTTGTTCCTTGGATCAGCTGATCTCTTCACCTTAGCAGGGCTACTCGAATTTTTCTTCAGAGAAGCACCTGCTAGCATGAGATCTTTGGCTACTGCTCTATCTTGGGCTTCACTAGCTTTGGGGTATTACTTGAGCACTGTGATTGTATCAATAGTAAACAGTGCCACTGGTGACTCGAGACACAAGCCATGGCTATCAGGTGAGAATTTGAACGGCTACCACTTGGAGCGATTCTACTGGCTATTGTGCGCACTGAGTGGATTGAATTTCATACATTATCTCTTCTGGGCTACCAGCTACAAGTACAGATCAACAGGGACTAACAGGTAACAAAGAGCCAAAGACCACGGAAACTTGTAGTTTGATAAGCGGAGGCCAGTTTCATGTAAATTCAGTGAAGATTTATGCAGTAATATATGCCTTGCTGGATACAGCAAGAACGTACAAAAATTTAGTAAACACGGGTACTAAAAACACAAACTTTCCATCATATTCGAACGAAATGATACATTCCGCCACATTAACTCCCACCATAAATTTTCAATACAATTACCACCTTTTTATCCATGTGGGAATCATGGTACCTGTTAGAACTCATCACAATAAAATCATACTTAAATATGTCACAATCTTAGTGATAATATCACAAATTTACCATAATCATGAACATGGACCCCAATACTCGAAGCATAAATCATCTTGTTCAAAAAGAAGTAAGATATCGAACCCTTCACCGCCTTCTAAACAATGACAAGCTCGAAGAGTGCCAATTTGAGAACAAAATACAAAATTGTTTTACCACAAGCAAGTTTAGATTACAGCTTTAAAGGATATCCATGGCTCGAGGTATTAATTTGCGATGTGGTTCTTGGAAGAAGCCTTTCAATTAAAGTAGTCACAAGATCAAAAGGCATGTTTTCAACTCAAATAATGCTATCAACATTACATTGCCAGCATCCTCCAAATAAGCATCAACCTAAGCAATTGATCTTTTACTTGGGATTCAAATGCCTTCAAGCACACATTATTTTCCTTCTGACGTGAGGTATACAGTGAAACCATGAAATAAAAGAAAAGTTCGATACACTGACTACGAAGTACTGGCACTCATCGACAAGCTTCTCACAGCAACTTTGACAGCACCCACGACACTTAGTTGCCGAATATGAGGACTCAACTCATGTGTTTCATGATTTTCGCCATCATCGTCTATCTGAATTCCAACAAAGTACGCCACCTGCACATATTTTAAGCATAGAACGAGATGTGAAATGAGGTGTTGATCGAGGGAAAGTTCGATGACGGAAGAGTCGGAGAGACCAAGAAAAAACCTTCCGCCCTCCAGCAACCATACAAAAAAACCTCAACCTTATTTTATTATCCGGATTCAGTTCCTTTTCTAAAGACAAGAATGCAGTTGGTGGTATAACCTTTCCTCAGTATCTTTGTTTATGCTACAATCACATTTAATGACTGAAAAATTGTAAGTCGTCACACAACCCTGTTTATTCACTGCGGCACAGCGACAGAAATATGACCCTTAGGCTATTGTGTAATTTAAAAGATTTGAACGGTACGATTATCTCAATGAGATTTTTTATAACACAGTAATTGTTCAGTTTACAATTGATATATCAAAGCAACTATCATATGATAATTACCATTCATTGCAAGTTGACACAATTAGTACGATTGTTGAGCATGGGCATCAATAATGAACATGAAACCTTATATCTCACAATGTGGCACAACAATCTAAATGTGCATCTTGGCTGCTTTACCGTTTAAGAGATTTGAATCACACTATTCCATAATCTTTTAATTTCGGTACTACAACAATATAAAAATAAGGCTAGTTGATTTCAAGAAATTTAAATGTCATCTCAATATGGACTAGCTCACTCCGAGGTACCATATATTCAATAATTACATATATGCCAAAACGCAAAATGACTAGAAACTGGGTACCAAAATTTCTTACTAAAAATATTAATGGAGAAGAATAAATTTTGACAAGAGACTTCTTGTAGCTTAAGTATGTTGGAACCTCCAAACTAGCCAGCAAGTAAATAACTTAAAAGACCATAAATCAAATTCTATAATTATACAACAAAGGCAATCACTTCAAAGTCATTGGGATCTAATGGGAAAACTCCATTTGGATTGCACGCGAAGGGAAAAAAGCAAAATTGTTTCAACACAACTACACAAGCCACAATCATGCTCCAAAGAAAGTTTCATGAAACCTCCTTGGAACGCATTAATGCATCTCTTATCTAAAAGAATGAGAATTTCATACATCAGCGAATATTTGTAACACCATGATTCGTGTGTGTGTACAGGAAGACAAAACATGACATGATGCAGGTACCGAATATAACCACAGCAGTTGATGACTATTGAAGTTTTACACACTGCATATGTGAAATATCAATACAATATACACATTATGGTGACAAAATGAACTGTTAGTAACTTAATAAAAATCCTATTAAATAAACCAAAGTTTGAAGGCAGTTAACGTTTAACTTAGAAATGAATACAGCTTTCTATGATATTCTGAAGATGAAACTTGCGAGATAAATTGTAAATCGAGGAAGAGAGGGAGAGTTAGGAAATAATAGAGAAGTGAGCTATTCAAAAAAGTTGATCCCTTTGAAGAAAATTACGTATCATAAATTTCTAATGGAAAATGTACTAATAATAGAAAAGTTTTACATACGAACAAAAAATACCTTTCCAGAAGCATTCCGAACTGGTGAAATATGAAGAAAATTCCAAAATGAACTCCTATCTTTTCTGGAAGCACCAACCAAGATGTAAGTTCAAGTAAAAAACTTCATACTAACTAGCCGTTACAAAGTGTCATCAGTCATCAACCTGTAATTGAGGATACGTACTGTACATGCTTGCTCGGTTTGAATGCATTCTTTCATCTACAAAATAAGAACAAAAACCTTACTATCAAAATTTCCTTATCTTTTCCATTCTTGTTGAGGGACAGCACACGATGTTTTTGTGATAACCCTAGTCCCATGGTAAAAATTAAATATTTAAAATGAGTTTATAATATGCTACAATGAACTTCTATAGCAACTTGGGTTAATCATTTTCGTAAAGCGAAGACGAATACGAAGTAGTTGTTATAGAGGCCCATTGTGCAGTCACGCAGGCACAATGGGTCCGGGCTCGGGGTGTGACAGATTCGTATCAGAGACGGTCACCGGCATGGAACAACGGGAAATAACTGTTATGCGGGACAAAGTGCTACGTACATGGGAGCCACCTTTTGAACATGCGGGGCAAAGTGCTACATAACGGGAGTCAGCTCTTAAACCAGTAGAAGCCACCTCTCGATTCTTGGCGTTGGTGGATCGAGGGGTCAGGCCTCATCGCGTTCTGAAGGAGGGGTGATTGTGATACCACTTATCCCACATGGTAAAAATTAAAAATTTAAATTGAGTTTATAATGGGCTACAATGGACTTCTGTAGCAACTTGAGTTAATCATTTTTTTGTAAAGCGAGACAAATACGAAGTAGTTGCTATAGGGGCCCATTGTGCAGTCGCGCAGGCGTGGGCCCGGACTTGGTGCGTGACAGTTTTGATAATATAAAAATTGTAAAACAGGGAGACTAAAGATGCACCAAAAATTAGAAACATTGTAACTCCAATGTTTACTATTTAATAGCCCGATCATCACGTTCCGGTTGATGCACTATGCAACCATGAGAAACCATGGGACTTTGTTGCCCTCAAACGGAAAAAAAAAAGAAAGAAAAAAGAAAACCGATTAACAGAGGAAACCCACCTCAAATTGGGTCGAGGGATCTGTATTTGTCCCACTCAAAAATCGGCAATTTTTCCCCAGTACTTCATGCCTTCCATAGCCTGACCATAATCTTGGAAATATATTAAAAGAAAAACACATGTTTTTGATTCATTAAAAGATTGATATAAAACTGTCTTCTCGTAGGTTTCAAGCATTCAAGTACCTGTCAGTTTCAAGAACGCCTCACTTGCATAAACTATTGGCATTTCAGGTAAGGATGCATCAGTTCTGTATCGTATCATAAATGTAGCACATCAAGAGATATTACTTCCAAATAAGATTAGCTGATTTTAGGATTTTGAATATGAAGCAACTCACAGTACAAAGCTTTGTTTGATTCTAGCGAGGGATAAATTTAAGGATGCCTCAAGACTTCTGTTCCCAAAGAAGTAACATCTTTGTCGACTAACCACTTTGCCGGTCAGCTCACTGAATTGTATTAGCACCGAGAAAATGTTATTAATTGCCGCAGTAGCTTTGGTCTTCTGTAACTCCGATGCTTCACAAGACTCGTTAGTCTCAACTTCTGAAACATTTTTGCAGATAAATTTAGATAATATCACCACAGGTAATAAAATAGTTCCAAAGAGAACATTACCAAGATGGTGTATCCACAAATAAAAGGTGAACCACAATTACAAACACATTAGAATATCATAGAGACACAGGAAAACTTTGATCTCGGTCAGAAAGCAACGTCCCTTTATCGTTTTAATTAAATATCATACAAGTAACGATGAATCTTCTCAACTCAATGTGAAATGTAAATTGATCAACAAAACAATGAATCTTTATTTATTTATTTTTGAACCAACAAAACAATGAATTTAGCAACTAAGTATTTAATAAAATTGATATTTGCGATCCACGACCCAACAATTAACACGACATTTTCAAATAATCAAGTTAGTTGGTACATAAAAACAATTTCCATAGGCAAACAATGAATTATAAGCATGGTAACTGGCAAAATAAAATGCAAACCTCTATCATCGTGATTTAATAACGATCCTAAAGCCGAATTATGTCTGTGTTCCAATGCCGAATCAGAGCCCACCTCCCTCCTGCAACACCGGAACATGGAACCACAAATTCCTCCACCATCTTCGCTCAAATTCATTTCAACACTCCGATTTCCGAGGCCCGGCCGCCTTGGTTTCCTCAAAATAGGAACTTGAACACCCACAAAATGAATCACCCTACCATCCTCCTTACCAAAAACAGGACAAATTTGAAACAACATCCAGAAGGGTGTCCCATCTTTCCTATAATTCAACAAACTAATCTCCATAGCCCTCTCATTCCGAACCGCCTCCCGAATCAACATAATCGATCTTCTATCAGTTTCAGGCCCCTGAAACATCCTACCATTCTTCCCAATCACCTCATCTCTCGAATAACCAAACATTTTCAAGAACCCATTTGATGCGAATACGATTGGGTGTCCGGAAATGCAAGGGTCAGTTATGGTGAAACTATCAGGAAATTCATTAAGTGCTTCCCTCACCCATCCTGTGTATCTCAAATCAAATGATTGTTCAATCAATCCCAGTGGTGATTCCATATTAAAAATATTAACTTTACCTCAAAAATTAAATC
Organism: Primulina tabacum; assembly: GCF_025594145.1. NCBI lineage: Eukaryota > Viridiplantae > Streptophyta > Magnoliopsida > Lamiales > Gesneriaceae > Primulina > Primulina tabacum. The sequence goes on from NC_134558.1 coordinate 4,824,462, forward strand.
TTTATGAGCAAAGAGTAATCCCAATCCCATGTGTTTTGTACTTCAACCCTCGGAAAACACCTTAATTATTTCAAGAATTTCAGTTTCATCCCGTCGAACAAACCCATAAAATACCAAGTACATCAAAAAATAGAAAAACCATGAACAGAGACAAACACAAAATGTAAAAACTAAAATAAATTCTCCAATTCAAAGAAACCTAGTGGATTTCAACTTGGACGCATGTAAAAAACAAGAAAATAAGGTCACTGTGCCTCAAGTATAATGGAAATTGGTGACTGAACGATTTTTCAACAAAATAACAAAGACACTACTTCTCTTCTCAGAAATGATAATTGTCAAGGCGCAAAAAGAGAGAGCACACAAACAAGATGATGTATAACTACAAAATATCCCAAATAAACCACAAATTCAAATGAACGGAACTTTTCAGTGGGTACCCATCAATCGTTGTATATACACGAGCTTATTACATCTACAAAATCTACAAAGAAAAAGAATTTTCAGATATCAAGTTGCAACCCATTCCTATTAACATAGGAAGTGGAAGTGGAAGTGGAAAGAAAGGTTATGCAAAGCTAAAGAATTAGCCAGATTTTTAGCTCAGAATAATTTAATCCTAAGAGCGTTAATGAAATGTGGGCAGAGACATCACCGACGAGGAAAAATTTTAATGGCAAGAAAGCTAAAAAAACAAAGCTGAAAGCGATAAGTTTGATTAGGGATGTAACTAAGGGACTCAACTAGGGACCCGCGTGAACTTGGGGAGAGAGATCCTATACCAAAACAATATGATGCCCACTCCTTTTTTATTTTTTATTTTTTTATTTTTCCCTTGTTCAAAACCGGCAAAGATGGCGGTGGAGATATATGCAAGATCACATTTTTTCAACCTCGATGTCAAGATAAACTAAAAATAATTTTTAAATCATAAAAATTGTTACGAGACAGTCAAACGAGTTAATTTTGTGACTCCGGTTTGTGATTTGATTTAATCCATGAAAAATATTATTTTTATAGATCAGATCAACTTATCTCATGATATAGATCTTTAAAAAAGTCTCATAAAAGACTACTCTTTTGTAATAAATCAAAATCAAATATTTTAATTTACGAAATTTTCAATGAAGCCATTCAAGTTTAACACCATATATCTCAAAGCTAGTTTAAAAGAAAAATGATTGTTTCACTCTCTCAAAAACTTAATCTCGATGAGGTATTTAATTTATATCCTCGCTGAAGGAGTTTGACCTCTGACATCATATTAAGATTATAAATTTCAGCCTAAATCAATCCTGAAAAATAGCTCAATAGTTAAATATTAATAATAATTTGAACATAAATCAATATTTTTATCCATTATTTTAGGTGTCGAGATAATACTATAGATATATTTTGGTTGCGTAGGTTGTTGATTGTTATCGAAAGATGATGTGTTCTCCATGTTGATCTGAAAAGTACTTGAACATCCTTGCACGATTCTTTTAACTCCAAGATAATGTTTGACCAGACGCATTTTTTTGAGCCAACGACATTATTTTTGAAAAAAATTGTAGTTGAATCTTTTCAATCAAATATAATTTATTTTTTTAAAAAAATGCCAATTATTCGATTTCAATAGTAATATATGCGATATGATATTTTTTTCTACAAAATATATAGTAGAAAATTAAAGAGTAGGTCTCTTGTGTTGACGATCTCACGAATCTTTATCTGTTAGACGGATTCAACCCTACCGATATTCACAATAAATAGTAATACTCTTATCATACAAAGTAATATTTTTTCATGGATGACCTAAATAAGAGATCAGTTTCACAAAATATGACCCGTGAGACCGTCTCATATAAGTTTTTGCGAAAGTTAAAAGTAAGATTTGATTTGTAGAAAAAATAGACCCCACAAATTCTATTCGAGTATTTCACCTATTTCTATTCCAATTGATTGGATGGATGAAGGCATGAAGCAATGCAAGCTGCACAATTGCACGTGAGTAAAGCATGCACTGTCTTATATGTCAAAATAGTAATGTAAAAACTATTTTACATCTTTTAAAAACTATTTATTAATCCTTGAGAAATAATGTCGTTGCAAAAAAAAAAAAAAAAAAGTGAAGCCCAAATAGTAATCGATCCATTTTTTTAGCTTCTTGGTAGTATGGATCAGGATATAACCAAAGGGTTGTATGAATCCACCGATGAATCTGTCCGACAAGCCAGATCCTTGCTAGTTTAGTTTATTCAGACATAGTTTGGTACACATTATAGGATAAACATGTGATATATAATATAAAGATAAGTTAAGCATAAATATGATGTAAGATATTATATTTAATGTTTGGTATGATTTTAATAAGAGTGATTAAATTTATATATTTAATTGTAATGACAAAATTAACCTTATTATAATAAATTTTATAATTTAAAAGTTGTTGCTTGAGTTCATATTTCTTATATGTTCATGCACCGACAGTGCTTGCATGATTTATTTATTTTTAACTAATTTTATATATTATATAATATGATAATTGAACCCTTGATTTTGTGAGTCAAGTCAAATATCAATTTTTAAGGTTAATTGAGTGATACTAATAATTTTATTGAGATTTATAAAAATCATTTATATAATAATCTCGAGTTCATTTATATAATTATCATATTATATAATATATAAAAATAAATAAAAATATTTATTTGATTTTAATTTCTACCTAATAACAGAATAAAAATAATTTATATAATTATCATCTAGTGATACTAATTTAAAACTTGATCATATATAGAGTTTAAATTAAATTAAAATTATCACATCTCATAAAAGAGATATTTTATATTTCTATAAAATTATTGCCCATGATATTATCACGGGCTTTCTAAAAAGGTACCAAACGTTTATCAATATCTCTATTATCTATTGTACCAAATTATACTTCAGTGTTTGAAATCAGATCATATAGGAAATAAACATGATATCCGAATTCGATACTAGCAGACGGATAGATAGCTATCTGAACGTTCGATACTACCAATTAACACAAGTATCATGAGTTGCAAAAGCATGTGACAATATCTAAAAGAACTGAGCAGACAATAGTCTGAGTTTTTTCAAGCAACCTTCCTAGTTAGCTGATCCTTCGACGTGCTCTCGAATATCTTATCAGCATTTCCTACCTCAAATCCATCTCGTCTGTGGAACTCTTCGACCTATATAACCGAGAGTGAAGATTATATAAGAACAACCGAATGAAAATTTTCTATTCAAATGATGAAAAATAATCACTGGTAAGAATTAGGAAAAGACGTGAACGTTAAATATTAGTCTTCTACTTTTCTCTTAAGATCGGTATGCAAGTAGTTAGCCGTTTGATAAGAACAAAAAACATGAAGAACCAAAACCCATTCGCCTAAAGGGGATACAAACCTTATTCTCAGGTAAATCTTTGAATTGAGGAAGCACAAGTCGTTCAGCAAACTCGATGTACGAGCATGGCACAGATTCCATGATTCCATCCGAAAACTGGAAGGGAGATGAATCTGCTACAGTCGAACTTTGCAACAACAGACCATCTGGGCTTACTGATATGCAAAAAATTATGCAACAGATTATCTATTCATCTTTGAGAAAAATAACATTGTAACCACACTGTAATGAATATATTGGAATCAAGGTCGTAATACAAAATCTACTATCTGTTTATTTTGATTAATATTAACATAGTGAGAGGGGTTTTCCAAAAAAATTATAAATGGCAAGATCCCAATGCTTTTGCAAAAATATTTCCGTTAATCCCTATTAAACATTGGAATCTCAATGGAAAATGTAGGTTCCCAAAATTCCTGAGTTTCAAAATCTTTGCAAATTGACTGTCATGCAGGATAAATATCAACTCCTCATTTTATCATTGATGGCTCTCTGCAAGTTCCATGACAAGGATAAATGGATAAAGTTAAAGTAGCATGCAGATTTCTGCCTTTCAATAATATTGCTTGTCTGAGTTTTAACATAGCCACCAACAAATGCATTCCAAAACAATTGCTCAAAAACAAAAATTAAAATTTGTATTGAACACAAGCATTATGACTTCTGATGCCATTTAAAAGAAAGCAATTGTCTTGTGCGAACGTGAGCTTGAGTGACAACCAAGATGAAAAGAATCCTACATTTCAACAACTAAATAGCAGAATAGTTTTTCACCCACCTTTTAGGACGCCTCCTTCGGAGTTCAACTTAAAACCATTCTCTTCAATAAATTGATTGAGACTTCCAATAGTTCGTAAATGAGATTTCAGCCGGTGGGTAGATATAGTGACATGATTTAACGTATAACCATTGACAAGAGTCCAGGCAGCATATTCACTCTCCCTTTAGATTCACAAAATTATCCAGTTAGTTGCCAGGTCAAAGTTCGGTCATACTTGAAATACAACAAAACCGAATAAGTTGTGATATAAACAGCAGAAAACCAATGCTTGCTCAACTGCATGCACATAATAACGAGCAACCAGGGGAGGCACTAAAGCCGATTGGAGGTAAGGAATTGCTTCTCATCAGACTAAAAGAGCTATAAAATTTTATGAGGCATACTCTTTTGTCTCATCTACCCCTCCCACAATTTCCAGTTCACCCCTAAAGGCAACTTAAACCTCTTATTGATTTAAATACATGTTCTGGTCCTCATCTCAACACGGAAAAAATGTAAATTAAGTAAAATAAAATTTGATTTCAACATGTAGTCTCAAGTAAATGAAATTATACCTCGACAAGATTTGGAATTCAGAATATGAGGGCTTATTCCACGTCAAAGATCCCAGTGCACTGGCCAAAGCTGCATGAGAGACTCCATTTCCCGATGATTCAGTATACTTTCTGATTATTTTCTGTAGCAAGAAGCAAAAAATATGAATATATATTAACTTTACAGGCAGTATTCACAACGGTAACAACTGCGACGTAACTGGAATGGAAGCAAGAAACAGCAGCATCATGACACTACCAAGTTAAATAGCCCAAGTATAATTTCATACATAATTTTATTATTCAGTACAACAAAATTTTGAGCAATTCGACATGTAAAGAAATAAACTTCAAACAAACCTGAGTTTCTGGACTCATTTGATCAACCAAAAGCTCTGATATAAATATCCTTGGTAAAGGACCATAAACACCGGTGCCAGCACTGGAATGTATGTTATTCGGTGGCGAAAACCAGAATGCTTTCAACTTCTTTGCAGGGAATCTCAACTCTTCTCTTTGAACATAACCGAATTCCGAGAAAAATTTAGCCATAGAATCAATTCCATGGTTATTTACCTAGGATAAACATCTTAAAATCTTCAGATTCTATCACAAATATATTTAGTAAGAGACTGTTACATCGATACAAGAGAATGCCTTTATAAAATCATCTAATTATCACCACTCAGATATCTTAGGTCATGTCTCTATGAATATCATGACACATAAGAGTCGCGCACACTGGATGCATAGTTTAGCAAGTGATGATAAAAATTAAGAGTGGAGAAAAAGAAAGCAAAAAAAAAAAAAAAAAACTCTGATTAAAGTGAGATCGTATAAAAAGTATTACTCCAAAGGTCCTAAAAGCCAAGTGGTCGTAACATATACGATCATCTTCAACTGAACGGACAAGCTCCAATATGGCTCTAGCTGTCGGATTCTTGTTCAAATAAACCGTCTCCATGGCTCCCAACACGTTCCTGAAGAAAGATTCTCCTCCCTACAATGGTAAGAACAAAAACCTGTCATAATTAAAAATACCCATTGAATATTCAGCCCAGCTACCAGCAAAAAAAAGTGACCGAGCTACAGAATTGCATGCCAAGATACAGACAAATTGCAGGATCAATGCCAAGAAAAAATTTGGGGGAGTTTACACGTGCGTCATCAATAAAATTCGTAGGAGACCGAGGAAAGTACCCGAAAGGGAGAATCTTGGATGCCATGATGATCTTTTAAAGATGCCACGATAGTCGAAAAATTGAGGGTTCTGCCAAATGAAATGAAATTCCCCGTGATTCGGGTGGGTTTACAGAGGAAAATCGAATGAGAAGAAGAAGAAAGTGAGGGGAAAAGGGGGGACGATTTGATCGAAGTTGGAAGCTTGAGCATGGTTGCCATCAAATTTTGCTACGGTTTGCTTCGGGTTTTCTCGAGCGTCGCAGTCACAGCGTCAGTTGGACTCCTTTTATTTACAGATGACAGTCGGTGTTATAATAAGGGGAAATAATTTATTATCTGTATGAATTGCTTGTCTTAAACATTATATTTTTTAAAAAAAAATTATTAAATTTTAATATTATTTTTTAGAATTGTTTAACCAATTTTTAGAAGTATATATATATATAAATACTTTTAATTAATAATTTAAAACATTCTGAAAATAGATAATATTATATCAAGACAAAAAAAATAGTTATTTAAGTCCCTCGGGCTTTAAATATAACTAGTATCATTGTACAGAGGATTTATGTGTATAATATAATATATTTAATATTATATATTACATACAAAAAATATATTTTTATTTTTCAAACAATCAATTTAGTTATGATTTATATATATATATATACTAATTTTCTCAAAAATTTGATCTAACTATGATTTTTTACATCTAAAATAGTATATAAAAAATTTAAAAATATTTACTCTATCTATAATTATTAGTTAACAAAACCATGGAAAAAATTGATGAGTATCTATAATAGTTAATTGAGAAAAATATGGAAAAATTTTATATGCTTAAAATTACTTATATATACATAAAATCAAATTTACATCTATACATGAATATAAGAGCAATTTTGAACAAAAAAAATAGGAATCTCTATAATAATCTCAACTATCATATTATATTATATTATATATATATATATGTGTGTGTATATATATATTCTTATCTTGGTGAGAACTCCAAAATCTCCACCTTATCTAATTAATTTAATTTTTTTTAAGAAAAAATTGTAATTTTATTGAGATAGATCAATTGTTACAAGATTTACTAACCACGAAGGAAACTCGTTATTCATCCATGCAAAAGATGAATGATTGTAAGAAGAAAAATGAGCAATATTATGAGTTACATTATTATCCAATCTATTCTCATGAATAAAGTCTGCAACTACGGGTTCTTTTATAAGATCTATGATTTCTGAAACACGTAGCCCCCATAACCAATCTATTTCTTAAAGTTTGTGATTGCTTGAACTACCAATAAGGAATCTGTTGTTATTTGAACATCTTGGAACTACTTGTCATATAGTATCCTGATGCCTTCCTTGATGGCCTTTAGTTCTCCCGTAAGCACTTGAAATAGGTTTTGGTATTTTTTTACAAAAGGCCAAAAGTAGTCGGCCTTGATTATCTCAGAGTACTCCACCCACACTGTATCGATTCAGGTTCTCAATGACACATGCATCAACATTGTAACGCCCTCGAATGATTTAATAAAATAACACAGCGGAAAAATCTAAAATTTACTTAGAGGGAAGAAGGATTTAAAATTCTCTTGACATAAAATATTTACAATCAAAAGTATATACATGATCAATAAAGAGTTGCATCAAAATACAAAATATCATTTTTGATCATGTCAAAATGCTAGCAAAATATCTTCTTCCTTCCATCTCTTGTATGCATATGACCCCGGCTCCAATCAACGTCCCGGCTCGTCACTCTTAGTCTGCATCACATGAAATAACTGAAATGAGTATAAAACTCAGCAAGTGAAACTCTTACATAACAATGTATACATATCATACTCTGTAAAACATGGCTTTGAAATCATTAAATACCATCTAACTCTTTAAACATGAATAATATAGTAGAACATGAACATAACGATGGTATTACTGTTTTCTCTGGTGGATTGATATTTCAATAGTATCTCTGTCTCTGTACCTATATCCCATCGATATAAATCGATTACTCTGTTGGGATATAAGCCTATGGTCGTTGATCAACTAATTGCATGCAATCTCTGACTATCTCTTTATCAATCCAATAAATCATTTGAACTCTCTCTTTGGCATTAAATCAAACACTTTGAAGACTCTTTCTCTTGCATTCCCTTTTACATAATTGAAACATAAAAGGTCTCTAGTATACAACAAAGTGTATCCATACATAACATGAATCAAATGGAAGGGAATACCATATTAAAACCATTGAAATACAATACATATACTTCATATGAGCACAAGAAAAGAATTGCACTTACAACCAATGGAAACCTTGAATCTAATCTCTTGGTACAAAACCTACAACAATAAACCATGTATTGCACCATCAACAACTTAATAATCAAACAACCATACCATAAAATCCATAAAATCAACACAATCAAACATTCTTTAATTTCTCCAACATCATAATCCAAGAATAACTAAACCACAAGCTTACCTTAGCTCCTTGAACCCACAATGATCTTGTTCTCACTTCAAATACCCAACAAAATGCTTGAATCAAAGAAACAAATGAAAGAAATTGAGAACCCTAGGTCTCCTTGAGCTGAAGAACCTAGAAGTGCAAGGAAAGAATGAGGGAAATGAACCAACTCTTGCATTATATCACTTAAAACACCAAAACACGATTTCACTGTTCACGACCGCGGGTGCGCTACTCTTCTTACCGCGGGTGCGCTAGGCAGTCTGTACCACTTCCGAAAATTCCAAAAGAACGATCGCGGGTGCGCTGCTCAATACACCGCGGGTGCGCTGAAGGTTCTGCCCAAACACCGTGGGTGCACTGCATAATGGACCGCGGGTGCACTCTCCTTTGTAGCCAACAATATACTCTTAGCAACTAAAATCGAATCGCAACGTCGCTTTTCCTCATAATTCGACAACATTCTCTACATGAAAGTTGCACCACTATGTCTTATCTAACCACTACAATTGGCCTCATACCAATAGGCTCAACAAACGAATTATCATGAATAAATCGCAACGACACTACACTAAGACTACACACCATCTATATTCCACAATACTAGAAATCATAAATCCAAATTCTTAACATCTAAACTATACTTAAACTTAACCAAATAGTCCATAAACATAAGAAATCTTAAATCGTACCGTTCACCAAGCTTGGATATTACAATCTCCCCTCCTTAAAGAAATTTCGTCCACGAAATTGACGTCACTGCGCAAAAAACTCAGGATACTTTCCTTTCATCTCATCCTCTGGTTCCCACGTGGCTTCTTCAATTAATTGATTCCTCCAAAGGACTTTAACAATGCCGATCTCTTTGTTTCTCAATACTTTAACTTTGTGATCTAGAATCTGAACTGGAATCTCATGGTACGTCAAATTCGGCGTCAAATACAATGGCTCGTGACGAAGAACATGGGAATGATTCGCAATATATTTCCTGAGCATGGAGACATGAAAAACATTGTGAACTCTATCAAGATCTGGTGGTAAGGCTAACCTGTAAGCTCGATCACCAACTCTATCAAAAATTTCAAATGGGCCAATAAACCTTGGACTCAACTTTCCCTTTTTGCCAAACCGCATCACACCTTTAAGAGGTGCAATCTTCAAGAACACGTGATCGCCAACCTCAAACTGCAACGGCCTTCGCCGTACATCAGCATAACTCTTCTGTCTTGACTGTGCTGTCTTCATCCTCTCTTGAATAACAACAACAACATCAGATGTCTGTTGGACCAACTCTGGACCCAACATCTTTCTCTCACCAATCTCATCCCAATATAAGGGGGATCTACATTTTCTGCCATAAAGTGCTTCATACGGTGCCATGTCAATTGTCGCTTGGTAGCTATTATTGTACGTGAACTCAACCAGAGGCAATTTGGAATCCCAACTACCAGGATAGTCGATAGTTCAAGCTCTGAGCATATCCTCTAAAATCTGAATAACTCTCTCTGATTGACCGTCGCTCTGGGGGTGATATGTTGTACTAAATGCTAACCGTGTACCCAAGGCTCTGTGTAAACTCTTCCAAAACTCTGAAGTAAATCTATGGTCACGATCAGGCACGATCGACACAGGAACACCATGAAGTCTAACAATCTCTGCTATGTACTCTTCGGCATACTGGTTCATGGAATACGTTGTCTTGATTGGGAGAAAATGCGCTGACTTGGTCAATCGATCAACGATAACCAAAATAGAGTTATAGCCTTTCTGCGTTCTAGGAAGACCAATCATGAAGTCCATCGTAATGTGCTCCCATTTCCATTGAGGAATCGGCAATGATTGCAATGTCCCAGCAGGTTTCTGGTGTTCGATTTTCACCTGCTGACAAGTTAAACACTGAGAAATAAACATGGCAATATCCTTCTTCATACCTGACCACCAATAGAGTCTTCGAAGATCCTGATACATCTTGGTACTACCTGGATGTATCGAGTATGGCGCAGTATGTGCCTCTGTCAAGACGTCTCGCCGAATATCGTAACCAGTAGGAATGCATATACGACCTTGAATGTCATCAAACCATCTTTATTCATCCCAAACTCTGAATTACCTCTCTCTTCTGCTCTAGCTCTCATCTCTGTCAATTGTGCATCATTGGCCTGCTCTCTACGGATTCTATCCGTCAATGTAGCCTGAATGACCAACGCTGAAAAGCGAGCAATAGTTCCTGGTACTACCAAAGTTATCCCTTCTCGTTGCAAGTCAAATAACAACGGTCTCTGGATCATAGAACTCAAAGATGAACTCGACTTACGGCTCAATGCATCCGCTACAACATTCGCCTTCCCAGGGTGGTAACTAATCGTCACATCATAGTCTTTGACAAGCTCTAACCACCGTCTCTGTTGCATATTGTTTTCTCTTTCACACTTTTTGCCATATAAATAGTGTCTCCAGATTTTCAAGGCGAATACCATAGCTGCCAGTTCCAGATCATGCGTAGGATAATTTTTCTTGTAATCTTTCAACTGACGAGAAGCATAAGCTATCACCTTTAGACGTTGCATCAGCACTGCACCGAGGCCCTTCTTCGACGCATCGGTGTAAACAACAAAGTCTTCTGTACCACTAGGCAATGCAAGTACCGGAGCTGTCGTCAACCTATCTTTCAACTCTTGAAATCCACTTTGGCATTCATTGGACCACTCAAACTTCACAGTATTCCTCGTCAGATTGGTTAACGGCAGGGCAATCTTGGAAAAATCTGAAATAAAACGACGATAATAACCCGCCAAACCAAGAAAACTGCGTACCTCTGATACAGTGGTAGGGATAGGCCACTTCTGTATCGCCTCTATTTTTACTGGATCAACAGCTAAACCATCCTTCGAGACAACATGGCCTAAGAAAGAAATCTGCTCCAACCAGAACTCACATTTCTTCAACTTAGCATACAGCTTCTTCTCACTCAACAACTGAAGAACGACTACTGAGGTGCTCTGCGTGAAGCTCTCTGATCTTGGAATAAATCAATATATCATCGATGAAAACAATGACAAAGCTATCCAAATACGGCTTGAACGCTCGGTTCATAAGATCATGAAGACTGAAGGAGCATTAGTTAGACCGAACGACATAACAAGAAATTCGTAATGACCATACCTGGTCCGGAACGTCGTCTTAAGGATATCAGACTCCCTAACTTTCAACTGGTAATAGCCAGATCGCAGATCAATCTTTGAAAACACTGTAGCCCCATGCAGCTTATCAAAAAGGTCGTCTATTCGTGGCAACGGATATTTATTCTTAATCGTCACTTTGTTGATTTCCCTGTAATCAATGCACAGCCGCAAAGACCCATCTTTCTTCTTGACGAAAAGAACCGAAGCTCCCCAAGGCGAAGAACTCGGCCGTATAAAACCTTTATCTAATAGATTATGCAACTGCGTCTTCAATTCTTTCATCTCTGTCGGGGCCATTCTGTACGGAGCTTTGGAAATAGGAACCGTCCCGGGGACTAAATCGATCACAAACTCTACATCTCTGTCCGGCGGTAAACCCGGCACATCATCCTCAAATACATCAGGGAACTCTCTCACAACATCAATATCATCAATATTCAACTTCACAATTCTATCCATATCCACAATCGAAGCCAAAAATCCATCACAACCTCTACACAACAACTTCTTAGCCTCAAGACATGAAATAAAAGGAAGGACCAGCGAAGTACCTGCACTGGCGAGCATACATTCTTTATTTTCATCATCTGCAAATTTCACAGTCTTGGCAACGCAATCAATCATTGCACTGGTAAGTTGATAGCCAATCCATGCCAAGTATAATATCAAACGCAACCATCGGAATAACAATCAAATCAGCATAAACCACTCGTTCATCAATTTGAACAGAACACGCATACACAATAGACGTCGGGCATAACACATCTCCAGAAGGCAATACAACATTAAACTGGAGGGGAAGAACAGAAGGAACTAAACCCAAAGATCTCAAAAATAGTTCAGACATAAAAGAATGAGTAGCACCTGTATCAATCAATGTCGTAGCTACTTTGCGTGAAATTAAGATAGTGCTAGAGATCACAGAATGAATCAGGATTTATACCTTCCTTCGTCATGGTGAAGATGCGACCCTGCACCTTCTCTTTACTCAATCCTCTCGGACAGTCCTTGGCGATATGGCCTGCAGTACCACATCGGTAGCACGTATGAGTACCAAACCTGCACTCACCCCTATGATGCCTACTGCACTTGGGACACAACGGCTTCTCTGAATCAAATGGGACTGTCGGTGCTTTAGAACTCGGCTCTATCTTGCCTTTCCCCTTGAAACTGCCTTTCCCTCTTTGGCTCGAACCTTGACCTTTTTGAGCAATGGCCTGCTGCCTCGCCTGTCTCTCTCTAGCAATATCTTTCTCGTCTTGCTCGGCTAACAATGGTTTAGCCACAATCTCTTTAAATGTCACCACTTTAGACATATTGATGTCCCTCCTGATCTCTGCTCGAAGTCCTCTAATGAAATGAGCACCCTTGTCTTTGTCATTGGAGGCAATATATGGGGCAAACAAACAGCCTTCCTCAAACTTCAAAATGTACTCGTCAACATTCATACTTCCCTGTCGAAGCTCTAAAAACTCAGTCACCTTCCGAGCTCGAAGTGCATCCGGGAAATACTTGTCGTAGAAAAGATCCGTGAAATCTTGCCACTTCAATGCCGGAACATCAACACTTACCTTGGTGGCATTCCACCAAATGCGTGCAGCTTTGACTAGCATGAATACTGCACAACCAACTCTGTCCTTGTCTTCATACTTGAGATGATCAAATATCGCCTCAAGTGCTTTAATCCACTCTACAGCCACAAATGGATGAGTGCTTCCTGCAAACTCAGGCGGATCCATCCTCTTAAAAGCAGTAAAGATCCCATCAGTTCCAACTGCTTGAACCACTTGACCTCTCCCTTGTCCTCTACCTTGACCTGAACCTTGCAAACGGAGCAACTACTGAATCTGCTCACTGTGAACCTTAGCTTGCTCTTTCAGTAATTTGCCGAACTCGTCGACAACTCTCGATGAGGAACTATCCTCACACTCTGAAGATTTTCTCTTAGGAGGCATTAAATCCTACAATGTGCTCACATAATACATATCAACCGATAACAATAAATAGATGTAGAAGAAGACATACTCGGACTGTTGAAAATAGACGAAGTCATATGCATTGGTCCGAAGAACGTTGCTCTGATACCACTAAATGAAACGCCCTCGACTGATTTAATAAAATAACACAGCGGAAAATTTAAAATTTACTTAGAGGGAAGAAGGATTTAAAATTCTCTTGACATAAAATATTTACAATCAAAAGTATATACATGATCAATAAAGAGTTGCATCAAAATACAAAATATCATTTTTGATCATGTCAAAATGCTAGCAAAATATCTTCTTCCTTCCATCTCTTGTATGCATATGACCCCGGCTCCAATCAACGTCCCGGCTCGTCACTCTTATCTGCATCACATGAAATAACTGAAATGAGTATAAAACTCAGCAAGTGAAACTCTTACATAACAATGTATACATATCATACTCTGTAAAACATGGCTTTGAAATCATTAAATACCATCTAACTCTTTAAACATGAATAATATAGTAGAACATGAACATAACGATGGTATTACTGTTTTCTCTGGTGGATTGATATTTCAATAGTATCTCTGTCTCTGTACCTATATCCCATCGATATAAATCGATTACTCTGTTGGGATATAAGCCTATGGTCGTTGATCAACTAATTGCATGCAATCTCTGACTATCTCTTTATCAATCCAATAAATCATTTGAACTCTCTCTTTGGCATTAAATCAAACACTTTGAAGACTCTTTCTCTTGCATTCCCTTTTACATAATTGAAACATAAAAAGGTCTCTAGTATACAACAAAGTGTATCCATACATAACATGAATCAAATGGAAGGGAATACCATATTAAAACCATTGAAATACAATACATATACTTCATATGAGCACAAGAAAAGAATTGCACTTACAACCAATGGAAACCTTGAATCTAATCTCTTGGTACAAAACCTACAACAATAAACCATGTATTGCACCATCAACAACTTAATAATCAAACAACCATACCATAAAATCCATAAAATCAACACAATCAAACATTCTTTAATTTCTCCAACACCATAATCCAAGAATAACTAAACCACAAGCTTACCTTAGCTCCTTGAACCCACAATGATCTTGTTCTCACTTCAAATACCCAACAAAATGCTTGAATCAAAGAAACAAATGAAAGAAATTGAGAACCCTAGGTCTCCTTGAGCTAAAGAACCTAGAAGTGCAAGGAAAGAATGAGGGAAATGAACCAACTCTTGCATTATATCACTTAAAACACCAAAACACGATTTCACTGATCACGACCGCGGGTGCGCTACTCTTCTTACCGCGGGTGTGCTAGGCAGTCTGTACCACTTCCGAAAATTCCAAAAGAACGACCGCGGGTGCGCTGAAGGTTCTGCCCAAACACCGCGGGTGCACTGCATAATGGACCGCGGGTGCACTCTCCTCTGTAGCCAACAATATACTCTTAGCAACTAAAATCAAATCGCAATGTCGCTTCTCCTCATAATTCGACAACACTCTCAACATGAAAGTTGCACCACTATGTCTTATCTAACCACTATGTCTTGAAACCATACACTTGCGGTAGTGAAAATACGCAACAAGTTTTTGTCGCCGTTGCCGGGGAGTAAATTATTTAATTGCATATTAATATCGTTACTAAGTAGTCTTAACTTTAATTTAGATTTTATTTATTTAATTATTTGGTTAATTTAAAATCTTTTCTTATTTGCAGTGCATGCGAAAATATCAAAATCCCGACTTGCTAATTTTTGATCCAGAAATCGAAAGAACTGCCAGAAGATTAAGGAAAGCAAGAAGAGAGGAAAATAAAGCAATGACTGAAAACAGAGAGGACGCGCGATATAACCCGCCAGACGCTATACCTATCAGAGATCACTTCCGTCCAGTGATCAACACTCATTATTCTGGCATTGCTCGAGGGACCATCAACGCCAATAATTTCGAGCTGAAGCCTGCACTGATAAATATGGTTCAACAGAACCAATTTGCAGGAACTACCACTGCTGATCCTCACGTTCATTTGAGGATTTTCCTGGTGATCACGGATACGGTAAAAATTAATAATGTTCTTGATGATATTATTAGATTGCGTTTGTTTCCGTTTTCTCTCAGGGACCAAGCAAGAGGATGGCTCCAATCGCTTCCATTGGGGAGCATCACAACGTGGCAAGAGTTGGCAGCAAAGTTTCTTTCTAAATATTTTCCCCCTGCAAAGTCTGCAGAGTTGAAGATTGAGATTAGTACTTTCAGGCAAAATGACTTTGAGTAGCTTTATGAGGCATGGGAAATGTATAAGGAGTTGTTGCAGAGGTGCCCGAATCATGTTTTTGAAAACTGGCTACAAATTGAGCTTTTCTATAACGGGTTAAATGGTCAGACACAGACAATAGTGGATGCAGCGGCAGTTGACACAATCTTTGCCAAATCTCATGTTCAAGCCTATGACTTGCTTGAGCAGATGACTATTAATAGCTACCAATGGTCCGTCTGAGAGGTCAGGAGTACAGAGGACATCTGGAGTTTATGCTGTGGATCCTATCACATCACTCACTGCGCAAGTATCAGCATTGATCACACAAATAGCGACTATGAATAAAGTGAGAACATCAAACACTGAGGGACCATCGGTTGATGTTGAAGAATCGCAAGTTCCTGAAGAAGTGCAATACATCAACAATAAGAACTTTGGATGCTATGGCGGATATCGAGGTAACCCTCCCCCTAACATGTAACGTCCCGAAAATTTAAGAGTCCACGCGAACCACATGCACGCAAGTTATTAAATTCTTTGTATTTTAATTTAATTGTTTTAATTGCATTAATTAATTATGTTGTGCATATTTACATGTTTAAAAATATATTTTTCTACTTGGTTGAAATAAAATATATTTTCAAAGGTTATTCGAGTTGCGATCGAGGAACGGAGACCGAGGGCTGAAAAAAATAGAAAATGTTTTTATTGAATAATTGTTTTAATTATTTAAATTAAAGATGATGCTTCTTCTTATTTTTGAAAATATGGGTTTTGAGGTGATTTTATACGTCAGGACGTAAATTTTATCGGTATTGGTTTTTCAACAAAAATTCGAACGTTTTGGCAACCCGGCTAATAAATTCACAAACTTATTTAAACAAAAATATTTTTTATATTTTAATTAAACACTAATGGACCTAAATTACCTACTTAGTGGGCTTAAGCCTCATTAGCAACTTAATTAAGTATTTAAAGTTCTAAACCCCACCCTAAACCCATAAATTCCTACGCCCCACTTCCCCAACACAATTAGGATTCATTTCACATAAAATACCCGGCACACACAAGTTTAAAGCAAGGAAAAAGGCATAAAGTTTGCTAGAGTTTTCAAGCCGTCGTCCCTCGTTGTCGTTCTTCAAATCGTCAACGATAATTCGTGTGTTTTACACGCAAAGGCAAGCCATATTCTTTCTTCAAACATCTATCACACCATAGTAATTGTTTAAGCATATTTTGAATGAAAACAGACACACAAGTTGTTATTTTCGTAGCTATGTACATGCATATGATTTACTTGTGATTTTTGCTTCCAAATTCATGTTTTTATTTTTTTTAAGGGGCTGCCATGGATAGGGTATTATTAGGGAATGGTTTATAGCCAAAAACATGATAAAAAATAAAGAAAACTGGGCTGGAACCAGTAGGAAGAAAACAGAAACAAAAGGAGAAAGCCGTGAGTTTGTAAGAATTGTGCAAATTTCATGAGACTCGATCACTATGCATGAGGTCTTGGGCTCGACCAGGTCTGTGGGTTGGGTCCTAAGGGATGTGGGTCAGGGTCAGGAAGGGTCCTAGCATGCTAGGACCCCTTGCTCGCAGCATTGGAGGAGTCCCGAAGAGCTTGGACTCCTCACGCAAGCTGTAGGTTTGACAGCAGGAAGTAGCGGCTTGCGGTTGGCCTGGGCATGAGCCAGGCTGGTCCGTAAGGGTCCTAGGGTCATGGGAAGGGGTTGGGCTAGAGGTTGGTGCAATTGGGTGCGCTGTGGCTCGAGCAAAACGTGAGGAAAAGGCAGGGCAGCAAGTGTACGCGTGAGGCTGCTGTCTGGTTCAGGAGTTTCGTGCGTGGCTCAAGGGCTCGGGCTTGGGGTGGCTCGGGTCTGGGACTGGTCTAGGGTCAGTAAGGGTAGAGAGGGGTCGATGGTTAACCAGCTGGAAATGTCCTAGACAAGGTAGGAGTCATAACACTAAAAGGAGACTCACGCACACACACTCATGCAATTGGGTCTATTGTCCAGCAGGGTTTGGGCAAGCCATGGCTAGGTTTATGGGCTTGCGCTTGGTCAGGAAGGTCCTTAGATGGGTTGGCTAGGTTTTGGCTCAAGGTGGCTCGGGCGTGGCTCGAGTAAATTGAAAGATGGCTCGGTGTGTTCGACATAGGGTCAAAAACAAAAATTTAAGGAGAAAAAATGAATCCATGGGTCCACGGGGGTGGCTCGTGACTTGTAAGGGTATAATAAATCTTAAAAATGTTATGTTTAAAAATTGGGATCAAAATAACGAGTTTTGGATTTATTCGGGATTTAATCGCCGCACGAAACGCTAATTAACGAGTTAATTGAAAAGCCTAGTTTTAAGCCTTATAAAATTATGAAAAATTAGGTAAGTTTAAATAATTATTATAAGTCTAAGTGTTCAATTTGAGAATTTTATATTAAGGTTTGGTTTAATTCGGGATTAAAACGCATTAAGACGTCACATTTAAAGATTAATTTAAAAGTCATCGAATTAAGCTAAATAAAAATATGAGAAAATTCATGTAGGCTTAAATAATTATTTGGGACATGTTAGAGTCAATGAAATTAAGAAAATGGCAAAAACGAGAAATTATACGTCCAGGGGTAAAACGGTCTTTTTACACCTAGAAATTAGTAAACGTCATGACAGTGTCCTGAAAGCTGTTTTATGTGATAATATGATTATTTTCAATGGTTATGAATGTTTATGGATTTTTAAGATGTTAATATGTTTAAATGTTTTATGATGTAATAGGTTAAAACGTTTATTTTAAATGTTTATGATTTAAATATTTATTTTAAACGTTTATGATGTTAAAATGTTTATTTTGAAATGTTTATGGCTTTTTATGATTTTTATACGTTAAAACGTTTATTTTAAATGTTTACGGATTTTTAATCTGTTAAAAATGTTTATTTTAAAATGTTTATGGATAATTATGATTTTAATATGTTAAATTATGATTTTTAAATGTTTATGGATTTTATGATTTAAATTGGACATTTAAAAGATATGTTGCATGCTTGGTTTCAAAATAAAATGATATTATATGCATGTTTTTATTAAGTTATGGAAATACGAAATATTGAAGGACGTAAAGGGATTGTGACTACTACATGTTGGAAATATCGTGAGGGTTATAGTCCCAATGAGAGCCCGACGATCGTGTTTTCGTTGATACGAATACGAATATGTTAACACGTTGGCCAGGGCCCAGTTGACCGGTGAGAGTGTTGCTGGTGTCCCCCGTCGCCCAGTACTGTGGTTTTCTCTAGATGGATCCATCGCCCAATGTGTTTAAGAATACGAGTCACAATCACGATCTGAATTCAAAAAACACGAACATGAATATGAATATGAATATGGATACGAATATGGATATGGATATAATATGAATATGTTTATGTTGATATGAAAATGTTTATGAAAAAGTTTATGAAAATGTTTATGTTTAAAGAGGATGCATCATTATGAAAAATGTTTTTATTTAAATTTTATGCATCATGAAAATGTTTATGAAAATGGTTATGTTTAAAGTTTATGCATCTTCGTGAAAATGATATTTTAAGTACAAGTATTTTTCACTGTTATATGTTAACTGTATTACGTATTATTTGTTATCAAGGATATGACGTGTTGAGTTTTAGACTCACTAGGTGTGATTGATGCAGATGATTATGATAATATGTTAATGGAGGTCTTGATCGTTGATCTGACTGGACTGGAGGTCCACATAACCCGAGGACCGACGTTAGTTTTCCGCACTAGTTATGATTTATGATTTTAAGTGATGTTAAAGATATTTTTTTACGACAATTTATTTATGAGGGGTTTTTGAGAGGTTATAGTATGAGCTATACTTTTCAAATGTTATTTTTAGATTTGGTAAAGTAGTTGGTTGTTTTACTTTTAAAATGGTTCTAAAATATTTTATGATTCGGCCGAATGCTACGTGAGGTTTGAAAAAAAAATTTCTCTAATACTTTTTAAGTAAAACGAATAAGCAGATGTTTCATAACACTTATCATCCTGGTTTGAGAAACCATGAAAATTTTTCATACGCAAATAATAAGAATGTGTTGAATCCTCCACCGGGGTTCAATATATCAAATGGCGAAGGGAAGCCGTCATTTGAGGATTTAGTTGGGACATTCGTTTCTGAATTTGGAAAGAGGATGGCTAGGACTGATTCTAGGCTTGACAACCTAGAGACACACATGGCGAATATTGGTGTAAAGGCCTAAAATCCTTGCTTGGAAATTTGCGGAAAATTTAAAATTTTTCTTTTTAAATAATTAAAATTGCCTCCTTCATAAATGAACTTATAAATAAAGTTTGATGTTCAATGTGGCAGTGGAAGAATTAACATTTTTGAAATAACAGTAAAAAGTTTTTCCAACAATAATTAAAACGTTTGAGCCATCAATTAAAAATAAATGCTGAACTGAGGTCCTCGGGTCCTACTACTGCCGACTTCGAGCCTGCTCACTGGTCCCCGCCCTCGGCCCCGGCATCATCAGAACCTACAACAATCAAGTCTAGTGAGTCTAAAGACTCAACATGCATATATCGTAAATAACGAGTAAATACTATAGTAAAATTTCATGGAATAAAAATGTCGTGTCATGAGGCATAATGAAGAAGTGTCGTGTCATGATTAATTATAATACGTGCATAACTGAACTGAAAATATCATGGTAAAAATGTTTGCTCCTTGGAGCCCTGTACTGAAATAGCTTGCAATAATTTTTCTGGTGAGATTATGGTACACGCAAGTGGCCCCTGCACTGAAACTGACCGGTAACTGGCGACCGGATAATAAAATGCTCCCATGACCGGTAACTGGCGACTGGCGACCGGATAATAAAATGCTCCCATGACCGGTAACTGGCGACCGGATAAAATAGTAAACGTCTGATCAGACTGTAGCCATAGTATACTGGGTGAAACAAACTCAACTGACCGGTAACTGGCGACCGGATTTAGCAATAATCCCATGATAGTGAAATGGCCACAAGCAATATCGCATAATCTCAAAAAAATGAACATTTTATATATTTATGCACGTAATATAATTAAATGGCACAATTAAATATCCTGTAATAATTTACTGCATGGATTGGATCGCTCCCAGGCTCGCTGCAACCTAAATATGTCATGAAAAATATGCAATAGATTTATGGGACCAAACTATGCAATAACATTATAAAATATGACAATTACGCCTACCGACTTCGTATTTAATCATGACTCCGAACCAACCCGAACCAACACTGAACCGTCATGTAGTCATGATTAAAATACGCCTAAAATGATAAAATAATGCTTCTAAAATGGTGAGGGCCGAAATCTAGGTGGATGGAGGCCAAAACAAGAAACGCTCTTTCGAGAGTCAATTTGGCACATCGCACTGTAAATTCTCGTACGACCTCAAAAATGAACCGAATTACAAACGGTCGAAAAACATGACCTTCTTAACTCAATGAGGCATTGTCCAGTCCAAGGCCATAGGCTACAAGTCGACCGAGAACTCGAACGAGCCACTGAACCGTCACAGCAAGTTGCTGTCCAAAAATACAGCAGCTGTGCTTGGTTTGCTTGCGTCGTTTGAGAGGCTAATGGCCATTGGGGCTTGAACCACCGACCAAAACCTCTTACCAACATCCCAAGGAATGATTTGAACCATGGCTAGGGGCCCTAGGACAGCCACAATCCTCACCATTCCAGCAACCAACCGAAAAGATTCACCCGAGAGCACCTTTGCGCGCGTGAGGGGTGTTGTGCTTCGCTTGCTGTCTCATGTCGTTCCAGTGGCCATTTGATTGACCATGGCACGACCTAGACATCTAGGGGTATGGTATGAACCGTGGCTAAGGGCCATAGGCCAACCAAGATCCACACCAAACCACCCAAAACCGAAACTCATATGCTGTACCAAGGAAGGGCCGAAATGGGGAAAGGGGCTGTTCTTGCGTTTGATTTAAAAACCGATGCACCATGGACCGAGCCACCAAAAGGGTGACTTAGTCACGTCTTAGACATGCTAGGGAAGTGATCTAACCATGGCTATATGCCTTGTGGCAGCCCAGATCAGATCCATCCCCTTGACAGCACACAACAGATTTTTCGAAACTAAAAGGGCCAAGATTGAAGAGTTGCTGTCAAATTCGAATTCTATCATGCATGGGGCTTGTTTGAATGGACCAACATGGTCTTGACACACCCTAGTATGTGTCTAGATGTAGCCTAGTGAGCCTGGAGTCGAGCCATCCACCTGAAACATCAAAACAATAGAACCCGTGAAGAGCATCATGAAAATCGAAAATTCTGCATTCTTATTTTCTGAAAAATTCTTGATGTATTTCGGTTTTTGCTTAATAAAACATGATCATGTAATGAAAATAAATGGTATTAGGACATGATTGAAGAGTCAAGGAAGAATATATGCATGCCTGGTTTCGTTTGAAAGAAAAACGAAAAGAAGAGACGATCCAGCGCGGAGGAGGTGGAGCGCTTTCTATTCTACCTTGCTTCTTATTCGATTTTCTCCTATCTTCCTAGCTATGGAACCCACGGTTTTTAGCTTTGAAATTCTCTCAGATTTCGAGCAAGGGAGAGGGGGAAAGATGGTTAGGAGAGTGAGGGAAGTGAGTGCAAGATATAGGGGATAAATCAAGACCAAGTCTCCACCTTTTGAAATTTGAATTTGCTTGATATCAAATGATTTTTGGAGGGATACAAGGGTGGAGTGTGGCCGATTTTTGCATGTCCAACAAGGCTAGGATAAGATTGATCATTAATTAAATGGTGCTAGAAAAAAAATGAAGAGATTATCCTACTAATTAAATACAAAGAAAGGGTCAAAGGTGTTGAGTTGGCAAGGTAATGCTTAGTCATCTAAGGGGCCGAAAATTCATCTAATAAATGGAAGGAAATATCGTTTAGTTGATAAATTTTAATACCTTAAGAGCCTTACCTATCCCTAATTAATTTAGTGAACTAACCCCTTAATTATGGAACTTAAATGAATTTATTTTCTACTCACCTCAAGTAACTTAAATAATTCCTTAAACTTCTTTATTAACTTAAATTAACTTACTTGCTAGCTAAAATAAATTCTGGAAATGATTTCTAAATCTTAAATTTTATCTCTAAACTCCAACTCCAGTCCGGCCTCACTGAAATAACTGAAAGAATAAAATTAAAACTACTGAAATGAAATAATTAACTTTAAAGAAAGGCACTTTAAATACTCATGCAACAAAATCATTTTAATTTAAATACTAGAATTATGCATGGTTTATACGTAGTCTAAGTTACGGGTTCTACAATTGGTGCTTCCTTGAAAATCCTCGAGTCACAAGTGAGGCAGATGACGAAGCAACTCACGTCTCAACCATCAGGTGCAGTACCAAAGACTGTAGATCCAAATCTGAGGGAAGTGAATGCTGTTTTTATTCAGCATGAGGAGATTGGTAGGGTAAACATAGAAGAGAAAAAGGCTGATCACACACCCATCCGAGAAGATAAGTCAACGCCGAGCAAAAGAGTCCGAGGTAAGACAAGTGAGAAGTATGACTCAAATCAATGCATTAATATTTCTTTTACTTCCATACCCCCATAGATTTTTACAATTAAATGCCGAATTTTAAAAGAAAAAGGGTCTTGAAGATCTCATAAACCTACACACTAACATTGAGTTTGCAGATCTGGTGGAAGGTGAATTTACCGAAGGAATACGAACAAATCTTCCTCATAAGCCGCAAGATCCCGATGAATTTATTGTACCATGTGAAATAGGGAGTCATTTAGTGGAAAAAACTATCTGTGACTCAGGAGCGAGCATGAATATAATGCCAAGTTCTCTCTACGAGAAACTTGGATTGAGCAGGATGAAGCCCACAAGACTAAGCTTACATATGGCAGATAAATCGATCAGGACACCGTTGGGTATTGTGGAAGATGTTGAACTTCAGATCGATAAACTGAAGGTTCTAGCAGAGTTCGTGGTACTTGACATGGAGAATAGTCAGAACGTTCACGTCATTCTAGGACGACCATTATTGGCTACTGTTGGAGCCATCATTGACGTGAAACGAGGAAAGTTAGCCATGGAAATTGAAGGTCAAATGATGGCAATAAAGGCATCCAAGAAATCATACGACCTACCATGAACATGATTAGTGACAATCGGGCTGATGACTATAAACCAAGCGCTGTGTGGGAGGCAACCCACAATTATTTTAGCATTCATTTTGTTTTTATTATTTTATTTTAATCCCTTATTTGTTAATTTTAATTTTCTCTATTCAAGTATTGATTTGAAGTATTTTATTTTTGC
Source organism: Primulina tabacum (assembly GCF_025594145.1). Taxonomy (NCBI): domain Eukaryota; kingdom Viridiplantae; phylum Streptophyta; class Magnoliopsida; order Lamiales; family Gesneriaceae; genus Primulina; species Primulina tabacum. Next base: position 4,848,653 of record NC_134558.1, read on the forward strand.
AGGTGTTAAAAAAAATGGACAGAGTGCATCGCGCATATGCACGACTTATTTGCGCGCACATGTGCGAAGCCCAGCTCGGAAGACAGAGGCTTTGGCGCATATGCGCCGAGCAGAGGCGCGCATATGCGCGAGATGCAGAGGCAGAAAATTCGAGACAGAGACTTTGGCGCATATGCACCGGGTTGAGACACGCATATGCGCGAAGCCAGATTTAAGAAAAAAAAAGACAAACGCGAACCCTTCTTAAGAAATACACAACAGACTCCCCTCTCTCTCAGAAAAACAGCCGCCCTTCGCCCTCAGAAAACCAGCCGTCGCCTCTTTCTCTGAAAAACCTGAACACCAAAGCGTCAATCACCGCAACAACTTCCGACACACATCGATTTTTGGTCACTTTCTCGTACAAGTAAGGTTTTATCCAAATTTTGTTCAATCCTACGTAATATTTAGAAGTTGTGTTCGATCTTTTTGGGGAGCGTTTGATATTGTGAATTGGGTACTTCAAATTGTTCAAAAGTATTTTGTGACCGGGTTGTGCTTGGCATTCATAGTGAATCGATTATAGTTGTTCTAACACAAGTTTGGGGTCCGATTATCTGTGATTTTGGCTCTTCGGTTTGTTGAATTTAGTGTGTGGGTGTGAGCATTGGATTATTGATTCCATGGTGCCGAAAAAGAAATCGAAAAAGGGTGCCTCTTCCTCCTCAAGTTTTGATTCTCACAGATTTTGGAATGAGGAAGCTCAACAAGTATATGAGAGCTCTATGACAAGGTCCATCATCCCGAAACGGTGATTTAATTTGTCAATTCCACGTAGGGTTATTGTGGAGGAACTGGAACGCCGAGGATGGGTTGAATTTGCACAACACCCTTTGGATGCCGTTATCTCAGTTGTGCGAGAATTCTATGCAAATCTCCGGATTCTTCATGACGAGTCTAATGTCTTGGTGCGAGGTAAATTGGTGTCGTTCAACTCTCGAACGATCAATATGATAAATCAGATGCCCAGCCTCGACCATGACGAGTACAGAGAATTTCTCGAAGAGGGTGTTGATTATACAGATGTCATCCGGACCATATATCAAGCCGGCGCTGCCTGGAAAATGAGCTCGAGCGGTCCTATTTCTTTAAAGAAATCCGACATGGGCCCTAACGCAAGTGCTTGGACATCTTTGTATTGGCCCGGATTCTCCCGTCCTCGCACTATTACGATGTGACCAAAGACAAAGCTGCCCTGGTCTATGCTATTTTGATGGGAAAATCATCTATGGATCAATTATGAGAGTCGACGCAGGGTTAGCCACGATTTCTCTTCCATGTCCTCATATCGATATGCCGACAGGTCGGCTTATCATGGGCCCCTGATGAACCAGTGCTAAAGCCGAAGGCCCTCACTGTTGCCTTCTTTGGAGCCGCCTCCTATGTCCCCCATGAATTTCCGGCCGACGAGGAGATCCCACAGCTTCCGCCACCACCACCACCTACAGTAGCCAGACAGAGCACGGGAGACAGATTTTGGCGACTAGAAAACGAGATGCAGGACCAGAGAAGGTTGCTGGTTGAGCAGCGCCAGGTGCTGGATTCACTTCAGTTCCACACCGACCATTTTATGGGATATATGATGGACTTCACTCCCCTGCTCGCTCAGCGGTTTCCACCTATAGGTCCAGAGGATCCGATGTTTCCCCAGCCACCTGTATGGCCACCACAGTACCCCGGAGCATCTTCACATGCCCCACCCCAGCACATGGATTAGGATGGTGATGATGGTGACGGCGAGCACTGACGCTCTTCGTGGGAGGTATGATTGTTCCGTTCTTTCCTATTTATACATTGAGGACAATGCATAATGTAAGTTTGGGAGGGTCAATTTGCTTGATTGTTTGAGTTTTTAATTCATTGTTAGTTATTTTCTGCACAGTAGCTTTATTTTTTATTGCATGCAAGAATTGTTAGGAAAAGTCATGGATACGTAGTTGTGTGGCCAATGATGAAAATGAAATCGTGGTTTTAATGCATATATGTATTCATGATAACTTGGGAGTCACAAATATCTTTGCACGGTCATGTTTGTTGACAATGTCAATGCTTAGAGACAATTTACATACTTGTGATGCTAAATAGAAAATAGAGATCTGAATTTTAGTATTTCTCACATGACATTAACTGACACATTTGCAAACACAGAAATGACCTAGTCAATCTTTCTCAATGTCTTTGGACCTGTTTTCATTGTTATTATTGTTCGTTAGCCCATTGAGCCTCGAGTAGATTGAGATGCTTGATTTTTATTTGTGCACCTATCTCATATATCCGTTTTAGTGAAAAATGTATGTGATTGGTTTGTACGAGTTGACTAATGGAATGGACGAAATCTAGAACTTTCTTGAACACTTTTCGAGGTGAAATACGGATAATATGTGACATATGAATGATTTAGGCAATCTTTGGAACCGTTTGAGCCTTTGAGCCTACCAAATCAACATGAAATATCCCTAGTGTCCCATTTCGAGCCTACTAAAAATCAAGTGGTGTGTGTCAATGACATACAATTAGCCCCTACTTGTATCTATTCTACATCCCAGAGCAACTACCTAATGAATCTCATACACTTAGTGTCCTACCTAAATTTTGAGAGAAATAATTTCATTGGTGTTGTAATGATTCAAACACTCCTTGAAAAGAAAAAGAAAAATTGAATGTGCAAAAAGAAGTTCAAGAAGAAAAAAAAAAGAAAAAAAAAGAAGAAAAACAATCAAAGAAAGGAATCAAAAAGTGGTGAAAAGAAAATATGAGAAATAGAGGATATGATTCGGAAGAAAACAATAAAGTGATTGTGAATAAAATAAAAGTGGAGGTGATGAAAATTCGATTATTTCTCTCAAATTTTGATTCACATACCTTCTATTGTAGCCAAGAGCCATAGCCTAACATTACAAGCCTACAAGACCTATTAACCATGTCACATTTATCCAATATACTAGTGGAGGAAATTTGTTCAAGTCAAGCCTATGAATACCTGAGAGACATTGATAGCAAGTATGAACTTTAATCATTTGCCCGTAAGCATCTCTTTGTGTGACATCAACTTTTGGTATACGTATGTTGAATACTTAATGAGCCAAATAATAAACACCAAAGTCCTTTGGGATCAGTGCAAATAAATCTGTATGTTAATGAAGTGTGAGTTAAACTGAACTGAAAATCTTTTGAGTTTATAAGGCTAGTAAGTGTTGTGAATCTATTTGAGAAGTTGATTGCGTAAATGAGCATTGACATAGCACACACGCACGTGACTCTTGATTAATCATGAATTACATGAAAATAGATGAGTCGGAGGCCAATATCAGTTTTGCATATCCATGACTTTAGTTGTTAGCGTCAATTCTTCCGTGAAGTTTTTTTTATTGTTATTTTTGCTCGGGACTAGCAAAAGTTCAAGTTTGGGGAGATTTGATAAGTGCATTTTGTGCACTTAATTTATCCTTATAATTCATATAGATTGTTAGTTTTCTTGGGTGAAAATATGCGTTTTTGTTATTTTTGGTGTGATTTCAGGAACCTGGGTAAGGCTACTACTTGGTCGTGAAAAAGAATGAAAATGGCCTTAGGAAAAAATGGTGAGGTAGAAGCAGAAAGACCCGCGCATATACGCGCAAGAAGGAACTCCAGATGTACAAGCCAGAGAGACTTGCGCATATGCGCGGAGCTTGGGCGTGCATATGCGCGAGAGAAGAAGCTCATACACAGAAGACCCCAGTGCATATGCGCGAATAACGGGCGCGCAATGTCCAGATTCTGTAGGGTTGGTCGTGGGATTTAAAAGGAAGAAAAGAAACGAAAAAAGGGAGAATAGCTGACATAACACAGAAAAGGAGAGTAAAAGTTAGAGCGGAAGACGGAACGCGAAGAACGGAGACAGAAGACGCTGAATCCGGACACGGAGACACACTTTCATCTCTCTTCAACACATTTCTAATTTGTTTCTTTAATTTACGCTTTTAATGATTACAAACATGTTTTGTATTGATTTAGATTCGAGTATGAACTAATTTTATTTTCTAGAGATTGACGTAGTCGTGGTCGAACATATGATATTGGCGTTGTGAATTTTCATTGAATTAATTCATCGTGTTTATTTGTGATTTATCGTCTTTAATGCTTTTGGATTACTGGCCATAATTCGATTGATCAAATAATTAAGATCTAACACTCGAGAAGGGGGGATTGAAATTAGGACATGGGAAATTACATCGTTAGAAGTTTATAACGTGCAAAAAACGTATAACTCTGATGAATCCATAAAAAAGAACCTTGTTTGCATATATTATATGTTACGTGATTTTAAATAGACATATTAAAATCAGTAATAGATAGTACAGTTCTATTTATCACCTGAAAAAGGGAATAGAAAAAATGCGAGTTCTTGGTTAATAAACATGATGCAATTTATTGATATGTTATTCACTTTTAATTTAGCATAGGGGAAACCAGACGAAATCATATCTCTATATTGATCTACTCATTTAATTTCAAATGCGTGCTAAGAATTAATATGATTCGTTATTTGTCTTGAATTGACTATAAATTATCTCTTTGATTTTTCTAAATAAAGTTGAACTATGTCACTTATGGTACTTGATATACAGTTTTAAATAATTACTCCTCGTGGGATCGATATATGTACTCAAAACAGTACTAAAACTTGACACCTTACACTTGCGGTAGTGAAAATACGCAACAGCATGTAGATTTAGACTTTAGATGACAAAATGAACAATTTCCACTAACCGGCACATGATGGTAAAAAAATTCTGGTTTGTAGGTATGATGTCATGTGATACTCGCCACCAAAAAATACTTACCTTCGGCAGTAGGGAGAGACTCCAAACAAAAGACCACCATTTTTGCATTGAATGCTTAGAGTGGTTCTCCGGTGGTAAGAAAAGTCATCTTTGTAATCGAGAACCATCTTGCACTGAGTAGTGGCCTTTGGGATCAAACCGCCAAAATCTTGTATCACTCGAGTCTTGAGCCGGAAGGGGGATCTTTATTATTTTTTCTGCAATAAAAGGGTTGAAGTTGTTCCTGATTAATGTAGTATCCCAAACTCCATTCTAAATAAAGGAGTCCACTGTTGATCTCTTTGCCATGCCCCATTTGGAATACCTATTTTCGATGTCAAACTTGGTACCCAACTATCCTCAAAGATTTTATTTGATTGTTCATTCCCAACTCGCCAAAGCAATCCTTTCTCGAGAATTCCCCTACTCCAAATAAGAGATCTCCAAATAAATGATGAATTATTACATATCCTCACATTCATGATATCTCCATGTCTAAAATAACGTCCCTTTAGGACTTTCCCTGCTAGAGATTCTGGATTTCGTATTAATTGCCAGAATTGATTTGCCAAGAGTGCTCGGTTGAATTCTTCCATTTTCCGGAATCCAAGTCCTCCCCTCGCTTTAGGTTTGCAAAGGAAATCCTAGGACTCCTCTTTCCATTATCCACGCCCCACCAAAATTTTGCACATTCTTTCTCAATCTCTTCACAAACTGATTTAGGAATTCTAAAACAAGACATAGCATAAGTGGGGACAGACTGGAGTATAGATTTGACGAGGACCTCTTTTCCCCCGACCGAGAAGCATTTTTGTCACCATCCTTGAGTTCGCTTAACAAATCTTTCCACCAGATATCTGAATTGGAGTCTCTTGCTTTTTAATGAAATCGTGGGTAGACCTAGGTAGAGATCATGTCTTTGGACCACTGGAATGGTCAAAAACCGTTTGAGCGAATCAACAAGAAGTGAGTTTGTATTTGGGCTAAAAGAGAGTGCCAAATTGTCGTAATTTATCAATTGACTTGAGGCTCTTTCGTAAAGAGATAGACATTATTTCACTCTAGCCCCTTCTTCCATCCACAATTTTCACTTTTCATTCCTTTCGGTCCTCTATGCATATCTTTATCACATCCTATTTCAAAATTAAAGAAACCGTAATTCTTGAATCTTTATTGATACCCTCGGGAAGGCCCGAGTCATTGGTACTGAATGATCCCGGGTCATGGATTAGGTTATGAAAAGCTTTAGCTCGGTCCGATAGCAGCCGGGCAAATGACTGCCCGAGACATCATCTCCCCAGGCTACCAGAGGCCTGGGCCTTCAGACGAGTTCCCGGGTGATGGCCCTCTACCCGGGTTACCTCGATAACAGCAGCCTACTTGAGGGCAAAAGCATGTTATACCTTATCTTGGCAATCATTACCGTCAAAATCATATGGATTTGACAGGACGAAAAGGACAGTTTGGCGTGTCAGAGAAGTTGGTGTCAGAAAATAGGGTATGGACAACTATCTTGCCATAATTAGTAAGTGGCCACTGAAAACAAGGTCATCATTGATTTTCATCCTATAAATAATAGGTTTTTTTTAGCATTTGTAATTATTCACACATATATAGCCCACATCATTTTACCATAAAATTCTCTAAACTTTTATACACCAGTGGCACAATATTCTCTTTGCTACATTGGTTTTCTTCATTTACCTACTGACTTCAACATTGGAGTGGCCACGCCGGATACCTCTCCGGCACCCATTCACGTGGTTATCTTAGTACTTGCAGGTCAGCACAACTTTTCCCGAGAGAAAGGCTTTTGGTTTGGACACATCTCGCTGTGCTCTCATCCCTCATCAATTTTATACTCGATCCAGTAAATTGCTCGAGTCAGCTTACCTAGTTTATGCAGATCGCATCATTGGCATCGTCTGTGGAAAATCGAGTTTAAGGCATAGATATGGCTCCCACCAGAAGAACAAACCAAGAAAACTCTCGGGTTCCTGGAATCAAACCACCTATCTCTTGTCAAGGTGGCCTTCCACTTACTGTTCTTCAGCCTACTTGATGGACTGTGTGCGGGGCACCTGCGAGGGTGCTTCAAACAGAATAAATCAATGAGCTGCAATAGCTCGTGTTCTAAGAATGTCTACACCGATAAATTAAATCGAATTTGGTTACAAACCAAATGGAAAACACTCGAAATAATCCTTCATTAAGAAAACTAATCTATTTTATTTCTTATGCAACTGAATAACTGAAAATTTCATGGGATCAGTTCTGGCTTATATCAGTTTAGTTATTGACAGAACTGAACTGATATCAGCTGAACTGATCAAATCAGTTAAGAACAAAAACAAGCAGTTAAACAGAAATAACACAAGAAATGTTTATGAATTTTCGGAGACTTCAAATGCTCATACGTCACCCCTTCTACCTCTTCGGGTAGGATACACTAGAAGACTTTGATTAATTACAACAAGTGTAATAACACACCCAGCTTAGGACTTACCCACTGCCTAACTGAACTCTTAGTCTAGACTGAAGGCATCACCTTCCAGCCAACACTTGTTTAATGTCTGTGTGTAAAGAACTACATACACAAGTTTAATTTCTTTGTGCAAGACAATATTTGAGTAGTGGTGTGTGTGTGTGTGTTTGAGAACTGATCTCTGAAAACTTTCCGAAAGTGTTCTCACACTCTGAGGGAGATAAGCTTCTATACTAAGCTGATATAACTTGAATTGTTCCCTCGACTGGGCTGATTGATTCTTTATAAGTTGATATGAATCGAGCGTGCCCTTTCTTCTCCACATACTTATGTTCTTGATTGTGTTGGTCTTAACTGATCTCCTATTTATAGGCGGAAAAACTGATCGTACAGTGAGACTCAATAATTGTATCTGTTGCAGCTTAAATGTATTCCTTGAAATTTGTGTCTTGACTTTCCCGACATCTATGCTGGAACATTTTGTCTTTAAGTGTTGCTGCAACGTCCATTATTGTACCTTGATCGTACAGTTGCTTTTGTATCTTTGTGCGTAGCTTTAATCCACTTAGGTAAGCTTGTCTTGATCTGCAAGTGATTGATTCGTAACTGATGCTCCTAACTGGTCATCTAAAACTGATCTTTAGTTGGGCTGGTGAAATCAGTTGATTCGTCAGTTGAATTGATTTCACTCTTGCAGTTGAACTGATCAGTTGAGCACTTCATCAGCTGTCGGGATTTTGAAGGTCTTCTACTGAACTGCCTGTCAGCTGGACAATCAGTTGAACTGGTCTTTGATATATCAGTTGAGCTGATTCAGTTTGGGCAACCTGTTGACACTTTCAGTTAGCCTCTTGATAGCATCAGTTTTGGCTCGGTAACTGATCAGATCGAAGCCTGATCAGTTCAGCATTCTGCGCACTTCAATAAATCATTAGCACCAAAATAAAAAAGTTTTGTTAACATCAAAATCAAGATTGCGAACATGAAAATGTTCCAATAATCTCCCCCTTTTTGATGATCACAAAACTTGAGCTTTTAAAGCGATAAAATTTTAAAACTTTTAAATTTAACTAATTCTCCCTCTTTTTGAGAATCAAAAAACATTAAAAAAAAAATTTTCAGTTCGAGGGATAATAGTAGCCCCCCTCAAGAACTGAATTTAAAAACGAGTTTAAAACGAATTTAAAAATATTTTTTTGTTTCGAGGGATAATTTTAAAGTAAACTCCCCGTAAAGAACTGAATTAAAAATTCCCCCTTAAAAATATAATCATTTACGCGATTTTAATAATGAGTTTTAGCATTATTTAACATTCAAGAAGTTTAGACACCACATTAACTGAAAATATCAGTTTATTTACATTCAAACCAATTGGATAAACATTATGTTTATTTAATCAAATAAGCGTCCATTGTATCATACATTTAAGCACACCAACATGTGTAAGCTAAATCGCTACTACACTAGCAAATATAAAACATCAAATATCAGTCAGTTTATACATAATAGAACTGAATGTACCAACAATTGGTCGTCTTGAATGCTTTGAATGGTGCATCGATGTTGAGTTTCTTTTGCCAAAAGATCAGCTAATTTGCCTTAGACTTGATCTCTGTGCTGGCTAACTCATCGAGCTGACTCAAACTGGACTCAACTGATGCTGAACCGCATTGATCATCTACTCTGATATGATATGACAGTTTAAGTGGCGGTACTTCTGATGATTAAGCTCCACTTAACTCATCAGTTTCAGCTGGTAGTTGGGTTTCGTCTGTTGATCAGTTGAACTGGTAGGCTTGCAACTGAAATCTTGTCCACAGATCAGTTTAGCTGTTCTGCTACCAGTTGAACTCAGAACCTTGCAAGATGCTAAAACAACAAAGTTAATGAGTCGAGATAAGTGGCTACAATGTTAGTTGCAGAGCCAAGAACCTTCTCTCTTCCCACGGCAAACACACAAAATTTTTAAGAGGATTTTGAAATCCGTTTTAAATAACATTTTGAAACATATTTTAAAATATTAACTTTCAAATGTCCTTCTTAGAACAGCTAGTTCTGATATCAATTGATGGACCGTGTGCGGGGCACCTACGAGGGTGCTTCAAACACAAAAAATCAATGAGCTGCAATAGCTCGTGCTCTAAGAATGTGTACATCGATGAATTAAATCGAGTTTGGTTACAAACCAAGCGAAAAACACTCGAAATAATCATTCGTTAAGAAAACTAATCGATTTTATTTCTCGTGCAAATGAATAACTAAAAATTACATGGGATCGGTTCTGGCTTATATCAGTTCAGTTATGGACAGAACTGAACTGATATCAGCTGAACTGATCAAATCAGTTAAAAACAAAAACAAGCAGTTAAACAGAAATAACACAAGATGTGCTTATAGATGTTCGGAGACTTCAAATGCTCCTACGTCACCCCTTCTACCTCCTCAAGTAGGATACACTAGAAGACTTTGATTAATTACAACAAGTGTAATAACCCATCCAGCTTAGGACTTACCCAAGTGTAATTACACAAGTTTAATATCTTTGTGCAAGACTATATTTGAGTGGTGGTGTGTGCGCGTGTGAGAACTGATCTCTGAAAACTACCCAGAAGTGTTCCCACACACTGAGCGAGATAAGCTTCTATACTAAGCTGATATAACTTGAATTGTTCCCTCGACTGGGCTGATTGCTTCTTTATAAGCTGATATGAATTGAGCGTGCCCTTTCTTCTCCACACACTTATGTTCTTGATTGTATTGGTCTTCACTGATCTTCTATTTATAGGCGGGAAACTGATCGTACAGTGAGACTCAATAATAGTATCCGTTGCAGCTTAAATGTATTCCTTGAAATTTGTGTCTTGACTTTCCTGACATCTATGCTGGAACATTTTTCTTTAAGTGTTGCTGCAACGTCCATTATTGTACCTTGATCGTACAGTTGCTTTTGTATCTTTATGCGTAGCTGGAATCCACTTAGGTAAGCTTGTCTTGATCTGCAACTGATTGATTCCTAACTGATGCTCCTAACTGGTCATCTAAACTGATCTTCAGTTGGGCTGGTGAAATCAGTTGACTCGTCAATTGAACTGATTTCACTCTTTCAATTGAACTGATCAGTTGGGCTCTTCATCAGTTGAGCATTTCATCAGCTGGCTGGGCTTTTGAAGGTCTTCTATCGAACTGCCTGTCAGCTGGACAATCAGTTGAACTGATCTTTGATACATCAGTTGAGTTGATTCAGTTTGGACAATCAGTTGTCACTTTCAGTTAGCGTCTTGATAGCTTCAGTTTTGGATCGGTAACTAATCAGTTCGAAGCCTGATCAGTTTCAGCATCCTGCGCACTTCGATAAATCATTAGCATCAAAATAACAAGTTTTACTTACATCAAAATCAAGATTACGAACATGAAATGTTCCAACAAAACTGTTATCTTGTCACCCGAAGAATTGGCCCAGATGATATCAGACGCCGTCGAGAATGCCATGGCAAAGAAGGCCCCTTCCCATCATTCTACCCAACCAGAGCATGAGCATGAGCGGGAGCAAGGTGGCAGAGAAGAGGATGGAAGAGTGGAGGAAAGGGAGTCGAGCGCTGGTTCCAAATCCCCCACTGTAGCGGAAGAACTGGAAGAGTTAATGAGGAAAATGAAGGTAGGGGCAAGCACTCAGATGATGGCTAAGGGATTCCCTTTTTCTGAAGCCATTGTCTGGGAGCCTCTGCCAGGACACTTCAAATCTGCAAAGATAAAAGACTTATGACGGGAATTCTGACCAGGAAAAATACCTCACCCGCTTCGAGAATATGGCTATGTTGCACTGTTACGGAGACATGATCAAATGCAAGGTGTTCTTGACTACTCTAGTTGATTCGGCCCAGAGATGGTTCGAAGGACTGTCCCCTCAGAGTATTCAGTCTTTCGAGGATTTCCAGAAATTATTCTTACACCATTTTAGTAGTAGGAAAAAATATAAGGGAACCACATTCAACTTGTTCGAGGTGAAGCAGAGCCCTGAAGAAACTCTAAGGGCATACATCAGAATATTCAATCGGACGCTTTGGATGTCCTATCCTGCGCCCATGAAACAAAAACCATGGCATTTACCCAGGGACTACGGGAGGCGGAGTTTTTCGGTCGTTAACCAAGAAACTTCCCGGGGACTTTGAAGATCTTCTGGCCTGGCAGAAAAGTATATTAACATGGAAGAATCTCGGAAGCAGAAGCGACATTCTTTAAAAAGAGAGAGAGATGACCGGGTGGTTAGACCCGAAGAGAGAGGTCAGAAGAGGGTCAATTCAGGGCATTTTTCCCATCATGTGCCTTTGAAAGTTTCCCGGGACAGGGATGTCAAAGAATTTAGCTCGGATAGATCGCGGGATCCGAACCCCAATTCACGGTCCGCTATGTCTGAGAAGAAGGGATTCTACACCATTCACAAAGAATTTTCTCAAGACACAAGTGAGTGTCGAATGTTGAAAATTAATCCATTCATCCAGCCGCACCAGAATACAACCCATCAAACAGAAAAACGAGGTTGCCACCCGATCAACTCACGATGGTTCGTGAGGTGCCCCAAGTGGAAGAAGGAACTAGGATCCAGATCGGAAGAAGGCCTCATCCCATCCTTAGGTGTAATAAAAATGATTTTCGGAGGTTCAACGGAGGGGAATTCTAATCGGGCCCGGAGGCACGAGGTAGGATAGACTGTTTGGAAGTAGAGGGAGAAATGAGGAGTGAGCTGGTAATCAAACTGTTCAAAAGATTAAAACTTAATAGTCTCTTTCCCAACCAAAGAAACACAACCAAAATATGATGATTCAAGGAAATTCAATACATTATAGCTCATTTGTATCAAGATTTTAAGTTCAAGATGAAATTCTCGATCGAAATAAAAAACTGAATAATAATTTAAATTGAAAAGCATAACTATATAATTAAATCGCAAGATCAAAATGCACTTAATAAATAATCAATAAAATCATCAAATCATTATACAAAACTGAAAAAGAAAGAAAATGGTGCCTAAAGAACAGAGAGAAGGCCAGACGTCCTGTGTGTGGCGAATAATGTATGTGACAAGCAGTCTCGTCGGGGCAACAACACAATACATTAACCACAAAGATCTAAATAGCACCAACAAATTGAAAGGTAAAGCAAATGTATTAAGTGACAATAAAATAGTCCAGAAAAATTCTTACTTGAAAGTTAGGTGATAATGTCCTCCGTACAAACAAGTCCCACTGATTTTAGTCCATAAATTCAGGCTTCAAAAGATTGATATCTCGTGAAGCCAGTCGACTTGTATTAGCTTCTCGTACAATTATTTGCAATTTGGATTTCCAATCGCGCCACAATTTAGCCAACTTTCAAAAAAATTGATTTCTTTTCACAATCCTCAACTTTGTAAGTCAGTTGTACATTAAATAACAAGAAAATATGTCTACATTTTGTTATGAAAATGGAAATGAAAAATTAAGTAACTAAATATATTACCTGAAGACAACTTCACATCCTATCCTTTACTTCTTCGCTTATGGCATTCCATCCATATAATTTATAAGGCACAAATTCTTTTATAATGCAACCTAGCAAAGAAGCGTATTTCACTGAATTATCTCCAACTGGCTGTCCAAACTCATTACGCTCCATCTCTTTACACTTGTCTTGGCCACTAACCATTTTCAACTTTGATGCACCCCGTCCTTTTTTCTTATCTGTTTTCTCATCATCAATTGGTTCTTTACCATACAAATCATGTGATGAATTAGCTGAATTGTTAGAATCCATTCTCGGTAACCTATTAGATATATTTTCCTATAAAATGAAAAAATGATACATTGAAATATACTAGTGTGCTTTAGTAAAATAAAATAATATTTAATGTCTCACCTGAATTTCATCTACAGATCATTTGCTACTTTTTTTGACCATTTTGCTCATCTTTTGAATGTTATTTAATGACATGATAAACTTGTAATATGACGTGATGCATCACTGAAAATAAACAAGCAAACAAATATATTTAAACACTAAATAAATAGTTATGTAACTTTATAAAACATGTATCAATCAAAATAAATAACTATAAAATCTATTGCTGAAAATTTCAGTCATGTCTCAGTCACATCGATTCCCTCACACTCATTCCTTGAGTACAATTCTTTCCCAATAATGTTAATCTCGGGTAGGGACACATCAAGAGGTTTTGATGACGTATAAGCATCTTCTTCAAGAACATTCATGTTATGAATACCCCGAGGCGACGCTTTTAGCAACACATACCAATTTGTTTCATCATTGTCCCTGGAATAAAACACTTGCTTTGCTTGTGATGCTAAAATTAAAGGATCACTTTCAAAAGTTTTTAGTCCTTGGTATAAGTTGAACAGTGTAAAACCATCTTCAATTTTGATATCAGTTCCAGGATTGGCCCAATCACACCTAAAAACAAGTACTTTGAAAGAATAGTAGTCTAGCAAAACAATATCCCGTATAACCCCATAGTATGATAGTCTTCCTACTGTATGTGAATTGTCATTAACATTAGATTGACAAACAGTATCGGCTTCAATTGAAATACCACTATCTTTTGTCGACCTTCCAACATCAATTGTGTGGAACCGATGTCCATTTACAATATATCCCGTATAAGATGTAACGTGCTTTCTTGGACCATGTGATAGTCATTGAATTCGGTCTGAAGAGTTAACATGATCCTGTTTTGATATCCATTCAGCAAATGTTTACATATGTTGCTTTTGTAACAATGTTTCATTACTTAAGAAACGATGATCTGTTTGTTTAAGCTCGTCAATGTGCATCTTAATTAAAATTACTGAATGAAATGTTAGAATACACAAGATATGTAATAAATCAAGACTAACAGTATGAAATTAACTACACTCACTGTAAGTAAGGTTCAACTTCTGCAATATTGAACAACATATATCGATGTGCAGCTTGTAACACGCGATCCTCTAAAATCTTTTCTTTCCCTTTAGAAATTGGCCGACCTTCTAATAACCCATCTTCCAAATCATTGTTCCTATTAGAACGAACACCAATACTAGAAGCATTTTATATATAAGCACTACAAAATGCCATTCGTTCTTCTGCGAGGTAACACTCAGCTATACAACCTTCTGGTCTTGCCCGGTTCTTCACATACCTTTTAGTATTTTCATAAATCTAAATCACAAAGAAAAATTCACATGAAAGAAGTGTTGATAGCAAAATCTAAATCTTTTTATAATATCAAATTTGTCAAAAAGATTAATGATTACTTAATACCTTTCAAATGGATACATCCAACGGAATTGGACTGGCCCACACAAGCGAGCCTCTCTTGCTAAATGAATTGTCAAGTGAACCGAGATGATAAAGAAAGTGGGTGGAAAAAACCTTTCACACATGCATAGAATTTCAACAATATTATCCTCGAGTTGTTCTAAATGGTTCCTGTCTAATACTCTTTGACATAATTCATTATAAAATGCACCCAACAGAAATATAGCATTGCATGGACCTTTCGGTAGAAGATCTCTCAATGCTACTGATAGCAATTGTTGCATCAGAACATGACAATCATGAGATTTCAGCCCAATAAGCTTACGCTCTTCTACAGAAACAAAATTACCAATATTTGAGCTATATCCATCGGGTAACTTTATTTTCTTCAACCTAGAGCCAAAATACATCCATTTCTTTTTTAGACAGTGTGTACGGGGCAGCATGTAAATGATATTTATTTTCTCCTTTTTCTTGAGGATGTAATTCTTGTCTAATTTTTAAGTGTACCGAATCTTTGCGAGCATTCACACCATCTTTGGATTTTTTCTTCAGGTTTAACAATGTGCCTATGATATTCTCGCAAACATTCTTTTCAACATGCATCACATCTAAGTTATGACGTAGCAGGAGGCCCTAAAGATAACCATAAACAAGTTTCATAGTGTTAGTTCAGAATATTTCTAACAATTTAGGAACAAAAAATAAAAAAATTGCAAAATTTAATGAATTGAGTGCAAAATAACTTATACTCCAATATAGCAAATCGAAAAAATTGACTTTTTATTCCACCTTTGAACTGGTTTTTGTACCTCTTTTGAACTATCCTGCTTCTTCCTCTTTTTCCTCAAAGTGTTGACAGTCTTACCCTTTTGCTTTTTACCCTAGTCATTTTCATTATCTTTCAATGCATCGGTAATTTCTAACCCATTCAAAGGTCTATGTTTCCCTTTACTCTCTTTTTTCCCATTAAACCACTTCTTTTTCTGACGAAATGGATGATTAGGAGCAAGAAATCTCCTGTGGTCTAAGTATGCAAACTTTTTACTATGCTTAAGCCACAAAGAACATATGTCTTCACCACATATTGGGCAACCGAGTTTCCTTTTGTGGCACATCCAGCTAGGTTTCCATAAGCTGGAAAATCATTGATTGTCCATATCAAAATAGCCTTCATATTGAACATTGACTTGCTAAATGCATCATACACCTCCACGTCGATGTCCCACAACTCCTTCAAATCCTCCACAAGGGTTCCAAGTATACATCTATATCATTTCTCGATTGCTTCGAACCTGGAATCAGTAATGTCATCATAAGATTTTCCTTTGTCATGCACAACAATGTAGGAAGGTTAAAATTGACCAAAATAACTGGCCAGCAACTATATCTGGAACTAAGGTCACCAAAAGGGTTGAATCCATCTGTTGTAAGACCAAGGCGGAGATTTCTAGGATCTGATGCAAAATCAGGCCACTTATGATCCATTGTATCCCAAGCTACTAAATCAACTGGATGACGCATCATATGATCTTGTGTTTGGAGTGCCACATCAACTCTTCAGTCTTTTGTTTTATTTATTTAAACATCCTTTTCAGTTTTGGTATCATTGGAAAATACCGTAGGAACATTTCAGGAACACCTTTAAAAACTTTGGTGGTGACTTTGTCTATCTTCATCTTGAGGATCCACACTTTGGACACGAGTCCAGATCTTGAAGCTCCTTTCTAAATAGACAACAATCATTTGGGCAAGCATAAATCTTATCATATTCTAAATCAAATGGTTTCAACAATTTTCTCACCGTGTAAACAGTTTCTGGAAGTGTGTTGTTTTCTGGAAGCATGTCACCTAAACCTTAAGTAGCTCATTGAAACTATTGTCTGTGTGACCATTAGCAGACTTGTAATTGTATAGTGTGAAGACTGCCGACAACTTTGTATAAGATGTACAACCAGGGAAGAGAGAAGTTTCTGCATCTTTTAATAAATCATCAAACTCATAATCCTTTGCCTCAGATATAGTGTGTCCAACCTCTTCTTCCGGCAAAAAAACATCCTTATATAAGTGATATGCCTCTCTACTTTCATCCTCTTTCTGAACTCCTCCTGAACTACCTTCAGCTTGAGATTGTGAGTTATAAGTTTCACAATGGAAGACCCAAATAGTGTAAGAAGGATCGAACCCCTTAATAATTAAGTGTCGTAAATTTGGTCAAATTTCATATACTTCTTATTTTTACAACGCTTGCAAGGACATAATATTACTTCACGTGTTTTTGCATAGTTCCTAGCTTGTGTTATAAATTTTTTTCCCCTTCTTCATACTCGGGTACAAGCCTAGAAGGCAGATGCATCCATTCTTTATCCATCTCGTGAAAAAACCTTTTTCATTTGTATGAAATAATTATGAGATTTATCAACACACACACACACACACACACATATATACACGATGATAATTTAATTTATATGATATACTACTTAGATGTCAGATGTTATCCCAAATTTTCTTTCCCAAAATATTCCCAACATTTTTATAAGAGAACATCACATAATAAATTAAGAAAACTTAAATACAAAAAACTTATTCATACATCATTATATTTTAAACAAATAAAAATCATGTATAAAAATAAGATAACCTAAATTTTACTTCTATTTTGATTTGTTACTCGTAATAGCATCGTTTTAGTTGATGCTAGGATTATGGTTTGTGAGTAGAACTGATATCATAGGAGTTTTTGCGTATCATGAGTCATCATGAATTCGTGATTAAATTTGTTTGAAGTACAATTATGTATTGGATTTTGTGGCAATTTTATTTTAAGTTACACTCTTATGTATGTCAGTTTCCAATAATAAAGATTTATATTATCATAAAACCTAAGCTTTCTTTAACTAAAAGATGAGTGAATATAATATAGGAAATAAGTTTCCTATTCTTTGATTCGTTTTTTTGCTTGAAGCACACAATTCTTGCAATTTGTGCATGTTTGGTTTCATTTCCAGTTTAGTGCACAACACTAACAAGAAGATGAACAGAGGGATCTTTTGAGACATTTCACCTTTTATCAATTTTGGTGGGTTTCTTTAGGAATCAGATCCTTCTTCTTAGATAAAGGGGGGGGGGGGGGGGGGGGGGTGTTAAAAGATATAAAAATTTTTGTTCTGATGCTTATTTTGATAGGATATTCACTCTTCAGACAGTGGGTAGAATCATATGATTTACGATTGTTGCGTCTTGAACCTGGGATCCATGGCCTCGTCCAAGTACCTCAATGAACCAGAGAAATGATGTATGGATACTTCCAAACACAAAGATATATGATGTCAAATGCTTATATGTTACGAATATTTAGCAGATAATTCCCAGATACTTGGATTAGAGTGCTTGGAATTTAAATTGAAAACAAAGTTTCGGGTACCAGATCTAACTTGGTCGAGGGCCGTTTCTAAAAATGGAATGGGACTCAACTATGAAACACCACCGTAATACACATCGTAAGGACAAGTTAACTTAAAGCAAATCACACATGATTTAGATTGAAGTAACAAGAAATAGACGGAAATGCACGCACTAAAGTCCCAAAACAAGGTTCATCAACCTTCACCAAGAATCACATCCGAAGCGAGCTAAATTGGCTGGAAAATAGGTGAAACACATAGGATTCAAAGCCTTACTCAATACAACACAAACAACCAAGAATCGAATGCAAATCTCACCTGAATTGGCAAATTAATCTCGCACAGACAACTTCGATTTCTTCTCGATTCAGTACAGAAAAGAGGTGCGGGTTCTTGGGGAAGAACTTCCTGAGCTCTACGCTTCTTGTCCGGTGTTCTGGTGGCGCTCGCCGGAAAACGTCGTGGTGAGGGAGAGAGCAACGGGAGTAGGGTTGGGTTTCTTCTTTCTTTCACGTAAGGGGCGTGAATGAATTGTGAGGGATGAGTTTTGCTGTTTTCGTTTTTTTTCCTTTTAATTAATTTTTTTTTAGTTTTTTAATGATTTTTTACGATGTTTTTTCAAATCCGTTGGGCGCCCATTTTTCGCATCGTGCAATAATATGCATGTCGTGAATAATAATATTGACGGCGTGCGATTAATGTACGCCGTTAATGTATAGACACGATTTTTTTAATTTTTTTTCTATTAACAGCGCACATAAACATGCACGCAGTTAATAATACTATTAACGGCGTGCCTTTATTGTGCGCTGTTAATAGTGGCCTGCGAAAAGCTATTTTGTTTGTAGTGCTAATTCTATAACTTAACTAATTGATCAACTTTACCTTAAATTTTCACCATTCTAAATTTTTAATTTGCCACATCACTATTCTATTAACACTTAGATTTTTAAGTCCAATATCAATTCATCATACAATGCCCTTAATTATCATTTCTTATAACATTATAACCCAGATATTTCAAGGTTCTATATATCCCTTCAAACCTAAATCATTGAACATTCATATAATTAAAACCATTCAATTCTCACTTATTGCTAAACTAGTCCCCAAATTTCTTAATCATTGCAAGATAAATTCCTAATTTCCTCAAAAATTATCCAATTGACCCTTAATTCAAAAATTCTACAATTACCCATAACTTCTTGGCGTTCCTAACACCATTTTATGGTACCCGTAACATAAAGTTCAATCATCTTAAGCTTATTAATCCCAAAATCAATTCTCATAACCAATCTTACATTTCCATCAATACCTAAAATTCCAAATTATACATTTTTATACTTCTAGAGATCGTCGTAGTCTTCGAATCATTATTTCTTATATGAAATTCTCAAAAATTAACTCAATTAGTAAACACGAATCATCAGTATTTTCTTAGAAAATCTACATGTCCCAAAAGTATTCATATTCTTCATGACTAACTTAGAACCCAAAACGTAGAATATCAGTACTACTAACCAAAAATCAATATAGTCAAATCATTTCCAACCTTCCCTAACGCCCATTAGCCAAATTCTTAATCATGTACCACTTCCACCACAAAGCCAACATGCATGAAAATCATATAATTTCTTATTTCATACCGTAACATGCATAAAAATTCTAAAGCATCTATTCTCAATACATATAGACAGATAAACATGTACTGTAAAACGTATATTATGTAAACATGCAGGTGATAGCAAAAAAATTTCAAAACATTTAAAACATGTAAACTTACAAACTTGAGGCTTGTCGACTGAGCTTCTGAAGTTGGCGATGGCACAACCCTTTATAAGAACCCTTACTATGATACCATCTGAAACATTTACTGCTTAAAATTCTACTGAAATATATATATATATTTTTTAAAAGCTCTTTTCGGAAATACTAAAACACATGCATGAAATAAAAGCAGTCAATCATGCATTTTAAAAAGTCGTCCAACCATTAAATAAAAAGAACTACAGTTAATTAAATCTTAAAATGAAATAAATCTCCTACTCTACTGTTTTAAAAGAATTCAACGTCTGTCAAAATCATCAACGTATAAAGAGATGTAAAAACATTTAAACTATTGTTTACACCCATGACTCGTGATCACAATATGCGGAAGAATGCAAGGTCCTCGGGTTAAAATGTGCACCCCACCTCAGCCTACTCTGTCTTTAGTGCCTCCAGTCTCCTCATCAACAAACTGCTCACCTGCACCATTCACACCTAATGAGTCTAAAGACGACTCAACACACCTGAACCGCTATAACAAGTATGTATACATATCATGCAATAGTGAAAAGTACTGTAAACAAAGTAACTTTCATGATCTTTCAAAGCATGAACATAAACGTAAACATATTCATATCAAATCATGTCATATCGTGTCATCATATACATATTATTTTCCTTAATTGAATTCAGATCATTAGTTGTGACTTTCGTATCAGCTCTAATTCGATGGATCCATACGTATAACCGTGGTACCGACGGCGGGGACATCTACGATAGTTTTACCCATCTACTGTGCCTTGGCCTTACATGTTCGTGTTCGTATTAGTCACAACCAACTCTCGTCCTTCAAGACATATAATCATATTCATCACTTATAAAAATCATGCATCTACGCAAATTTCCTTAAAATCAAGCATGCAACGTATTATTCATATTTTCATGAAAATTCATGTTTGTAATAACATATACATTTTAAACATGCAATTTTTGTGTTCGGGGCGCTGCTATGAAACGTATGCCCTTTTTATTGCTTTAAAAGTACTAGAATTTTTTTTATTTTTAACACTCAATTTTTTGGCCATGACAAATAACACATGAAAATATTTTTATAAAATATTTTACCCTTTAAAATAAAATCTCAACCAACTAGCATTTTAAAAATCAAGAGCAATTTTCATAAAATGAAATCTTCACCTGTTTTAACCAACCTAAATAAAGCAATAAGTTTGAAATGTATAGCCCATACTAAACCTCTCAAAAATCTCTCCAAAAAGCATAAATAAATGCTCTTAAAATCTTTAACATAAATCATGAGTCATAAATCATAATGCGAAAAAAGTAGAAGCGCTGGTCCTCGGGTTATGTGCACCTTCAGTCCAGTCAAATCACCCGTCAACTCCTCCCTCAAACTCATCTGCATCCATCACACCTAGTGGGTCTAAAGACTCAACACACCATCATCTTTATAACAAGTAATACGTAATACAGTCAACATATAACAGTGAAAAATATTTGTACTTAAAATATCGTTTTCATGAAGATGCATAAACTTCAAACATGAACAATTTCGTAAATCTTTTATGATGCATGAACTTTAAATAGAAACATTTTCATAATGATGAATCAACCCTAAGCATAAACATTTTCATGATATGTATAACATAAACCTTAACCTTTTCCTTTTTCTCAACATGACATGACATAAAACCTTTTTAACATGATAATAAACATTTTTCCTTTTCCTTTTCTTTTTCCTTTGTTGAATTCAGATCGTTAATTGTGACTTTCCTCAACATGACATGACATGAAAATCGATGGATTCATCTACATGAAACCGCAGTACTGGGACGGCGGGGACATCAGCGACACTCTCACCGGTCGACTGAGCCTTTACCTATCATGATCGAATAGAAATACGATCGTCGGGGCTCTCTCTGGGGCCTTCTCCCATAAATGGGCTCCCTCTGGGGCCTTCTCCCCTCACGATATTCTTATTTTTCCTCAAACCTCATAACCTCATATTCACAATAATGGAGACACGATCGTCGGGCTCCCACTGGGACCAACACCCTCACGACATCGCCATCATTAACGAATTAGTCACAATCACTTCACTTCCTTCAACATTTTTCATTCACATCACTTTATAAAATCGTGCATAACATATATTTTTATTTTTGAAACCAAGCATGCAACATGTCTTTTAAGTGTCAACCTTAAATCATAAAAATCCCATAGACATTTAAAAATCATAATTTAATCATGAACATTTCATAACCATTTAAAATGACATTTTAACCTCAAAAAATTTACAATAACATTTTGACATATTAAATCATAAACATATAAAATTCCCTAAACATTTAAAATATCATTTTAACATATAAAATCCCATAAACATTTAAAATATCATTTTAACATAAAAAATTCCATAAACATCCATAACTATAGAAAATAATCATATTAGCACATAAAATAGCATTCAGGGCACTGCCATGACGTTTACTAATTTTTAGATGTAAAAAGACCGTTTTACCCCTAGACGTAAAATTTCCCGTTTTTGACATTTTCTTGAATTCATTGACTCTAACATGTCCCAAATAATTATTTAAGCCTAAATTAAAATTTCCATAATTTTATTTAGCTTAAAAACTAGGCTTTTTAAATTAATCCTTAATTAATCGTTTTGACGGTGTTTTAATCTCGAAAAATCTCAAACTTTAATATAAATTCCCAAATTAAAAACTTAGACTTATAATAATTATTTAAGCTAAAATCTAATTTTCTATAATTTTATGAAGCTTAAAACTAGGCGTTTCAATTAATTCGTTAATCAGCGTTCCGTGAGGCGATAAAATCCCGATTAAATCTAAAACTCATTATTTTGATCCCAAATTTTAAACATAGCATTTTTATTATTTATTCTACCCTTCCAAGTCATGAGCCACACCCGTGTACCCTTGGATCTATTTTTAGCCTTATAATTTTCAAAATTGACACCCTAACGAACCACCTGAGCCATCTCCCAATTTACTCGAGCCACGCCCGAGCCACCTTGAGCCAAAACCTAGCCAACCCACCTAGGGACCCTACTGAACAAGCCCAGCCCAAAAACCAGCCCTGGCCCGCTCCCAAAACATCCTGGAACTCTACCTAAAATTCTGCACGTGTGTGTTTGTAGTGTTCTTGTTGAAGTGGGTTCCCTAGTTGCCTAGGACTCTTCCAGCCACCTAACCACCGACCCCTCATAAGCCTAGCTGACCCTAGACCAATCCCAGATCCAAGCCACCCCAAGCCCGAGCCCCTGAACCAAGCAGCAAGGTGCTGTACATAGACAGCACCTGCGCATCCCCTTATTTGCGAGAGTCCTACTTGCGTGGGACTCTTTGCAGCAGCCACCAACGAGCCCCAGACTCCCTGACCCACTTTGGACCACCCTGAGCCATCACCTAGACCACCCTAGCTTTCGCCTGAACCCGCGCACCAGCCTAGGCGCTTGCACCAGCAGCACGCCACTTTCTTCTTCAAGTGGGTCTCGCGCATCTCCCCTTCTCCCCTACGTGCAGCAGTGCCTAGCCGCCCTAGGGCTCCTCCTATCCTCTCAACACGACCCTAGCCAAGCCCCTACCAGCCCTGGCCGAGCCCAGCTGTGACCCAAGCTAGGCCAAGCATCGATATTCCCTTAAACCGAGCCCCATGATCAAAACGTTTCGATTTCGGTCCAGACTTGTTTTTATTATCAGTTGCGGCTTGTTTCTTTGGTGATTGTCGTGAGTCTAGTGAGTGTTTTAGGACCTTAAATCATGCATAAACACTACTAGTTCATACCTAAGACCATGGCAGCCCCTTTACATGATAAAAACATGAGTTTGCATCAAAAATCTTAAGTTTTCCCCCATGTGCATGTCATATTCCGAAAATACAGAAAAATAAATCATGTTCTTCATGCATAAAATATTTAAACAATATTATGATATGATGGATGAGAAAAGGAGATGTATGGCGTGCTTTTGCGTTATATATGCTCGAATATACGTTGACGACGAAGAACGGGAGACGGCTTTGGCTTGTTCTTGCTAACTACCTTCGAAAACCCTTCCCAAAATCCTTCAAAGTGATGTGTATGTGTGCTGCCGTGTGTGGTGGGGGTTGGGGAGAGTTTTCAGAATTGCAAAGTGGGTGGCCCATTTTGTGATGCTAGGTGTAGGGTTTTTTAACATATTATATACTACATAATTCAACTAATTAAGGCTTAGGCCAATTAAACCTTCTAATTAAGCCCATTAGTTTAATTAAGATTTAAATAAAATATAAACAAAGTTTTTGTTTAAATAAATTTGTGAATTTATTAGCCGGGTTGCCAAAAAGTTCGTATTTTTTGTTGAAAATCCAACACCGATAAAAATTACGTCCCGGCGTATAAAATCACCTCAAAATCCCTTATTTTCAAAAATATTAAAAAGCATCACCCATATTTTAAATAATTAAAAACAACTGTTTAATAAAAACGTTTTCTATTTTTTCAGCCCTCGGTCTCCGTTCCTCAATCGCAACCTGAATAACTTTTAAAAATACATTTTAATGCAACAATGTCGAAAAATATATTTTACACATGCAAATATTCACAACATAAATAATTAATGCAATCAAAATAATTAATTAAAATACAAAAGAATTTAATAATTGCATGCATGTGGTTTGCGTGGACCTTTAAATTTTCGGGGCATTACAATCTCCTCCCCTTAAATTGAATTTCGTCCTCGAAATTCGCTTATCCTTAATAGCCCAAAGTTTAGACTTAGTTCTTAGTATCCCAAAAATCCACGCTTCCGATGCGCTACTCTGATAAAATTTAAATTCTAGAATGTCTTTACGTCTCCTTGATCCCAATTAATTTTCCTTCTAAATCCTTATTTTTGAATTGCAACTTAAGGAAACCCATAATGACTTAATGGTGTTACTATTATAAACTTGAATTTCAACTTTTCTTATATTTCCCAATATTAAAAGATGGATGACCATACTTATCGTATATTACTTTCCTTATTTTATACCCAAAATATTCATCAACTTATCATATTTCAACCTTAAAATCTCAAACGCATCCGCTAACGCTTAGATTTTTTCAAACTTAGTATTGATTCATCCTTAAAAACCCATGATCAACATTCCTTATAACACTATAACCAAGATATCCCAAGGTTTCAAATATTCTTAAAAGTCTAAATCCTCAAAATTCTTATCATTTAAACCATTTAATTATCGCTTATTGCTAAACTAGTCCCCAAATTCCTTAGCAATTGCAAAAATAAATTTTTAAGTTCCTCAAAAATTATCTTAATTGGTCCTTAATTTCGAAAATCCTATGATTAACCCATAAGTTTTTATCATTCTTAATTTCCTTCTACGGGTTTCTCATAACATAATTTCGATAAATTTAAACTTATTTACCCAAAAATCAATTCCTATAACCAATATTACATTTCATCAAAACTTAAAATCTCAAATTATACATTTTCTTAGAAAATCTACGTGTCCCAAAACATTCATAATATTCATGATTAACTTATAGCCCAAAAAGTAGAACGTCAATACTAAAACCCAAAAATTAACATCGTCCAATTCCACCACAAAGCCAACATGCGTTGAAATCAAATAATTTATTATTTCATATCATACCACGTATAAAAATTCTAAAGCATATAAAACATATATTATCATAAAACTATTAAACATTAGATGTAAACATATAAGTCATGTACTTATGTAGGTAACATCATAAAATCATCTAAAGCATGTAAACTTACAAATTGAGGCTTGACGATTGATCTTCCCAGCGCTGATGGTGGCACAACCCTTTACAGGACCTTTGCTCTGATACCAACTGAAACGTCTGCCCTTTTTATTGCTTTAAAAGTACTAGAAATTTTTTTTATTTTTAACACTCAATTTTTTGGCCATGACAAATAACACATATCACTACAACAATAAATGGCTATTGTTACACTTTTTAATAGACATTTTTAATTAAATGTTGTTACAAATACATAATAATGACACTTGTAAAAAATTAATAATGTGTAAAATAAAAAAACATATTAGATTAGTTATCCCGACATTTTTGATTGATGTCATTATTTATATGGAACGAAACAATTATTTTCCCTCCTCCAATATTTATTAAACCCAAATATTCCCACCTTTATTTTATCTATTTTTCTCACCAAAATCTTCATCATGTCGTATAATAATTTTTTTTATTTAATATGGCACACCCATTCATGAGCGCTTTTAATATTATTTTAGCTCATACAAACAACGGCGTGCAAAAAATACACGTCGTAAATAGTTATTTCAACGGCGAGCTATATGTATGCTGTTAAAATTTAATATTTTCGACGTGCGCTGTTAATAGTCTTATAATTTTTTTTAATAGTAGAAAATTTATTTCGTACAGCACACGATCAACGCTGTTGATAAAGATGGAATAATTATACAGTGCGCGCTCTTCTCCCAAATCTCTCGCGCCCTTCTTTTTTACCCTCATTCATTCAGCTGCGCCCCTTCTTTTTTCCCTCATTCAGCCGCTATCGCCACCCTCATTCATCTAGTGCTATAGATTTATTTCCATCTGCAGAATCCTTCTTATTTCTATTTTCTAGACAAATCTCTCGCGTTCTTCTTATTTCATTCATTGCCAAATCTCTCGCGCCCTTCTTATTTCTATTTTCTAGCCTCACGGTTTCAGATTTGTCTTCTCATCTCCGGCCGGTAAGTTCCAAATCTATCCCTTTTTTTCTCAAATTCGTGGTACTAAAATAATAATCTGTAACAAATCCTTTGTTTCCTTGATGATTGAATGTAATGTAGGCTTCTGGCAAATAAGTAGAAATGAGATGTGCGTACTCTAAGCCGTAGAAACTCTATACCAGGAGATGTCGCTATGGTTTTTAATCTTATTAGGGAATTAAGAAGAATAGTATGTATAAAGTGATTCATTGATCATTAAATTGCCCTGGCACTCCGTACTTGGTATATCTTGATGTTGTAGATTACAGAAATAGGGAAATAATAGAGAAGAATTCACTTAGTAATTGGTTGAGTTTTCTGCAGTTGGAATCACCTTCAGCTGTCAGAATGATTCAAATTTAGGATAAATTATCGAAGATACAATATATTTTCATCCAGTACTTCTTTAAGAATCAATACTTTGTTAGCCATTTTCTTTAAACAGGTAACTACTCATCGACTTGTGGACCAGTAATGTTAAGTTCCATGTATTTCCGTTTTGGGTTGAGCCCATTCATAATGCCCTCTGGAATGTGGTGATTTAGGATGATGCATTGATTGGTTTTTGCTGATCCCACCATTTGAACTTCCTACAGTTCAGATTTATACCTTTTGTAAACTGCTGCAAAGCAGCAGAGAGAACTTTTGCTTGATTTGGTGAAGGCAATCTTTCATTCTGCCCATAATTTTAGTTATAATGATTGAAATGGCGTATACACTGTTCTTGATTATTGAAACTTGACTGTCTCAGAGCATTCAATGGTATGGTTAGTTTTTCTAATAGCTTTTAAACTCAGTTTGCTTTGCCGAGTTTAAACTTTGTTAAGTGATGGAGTCTGCTTTACGTTTCCTCTAAGATTGTAGGAAGGTTTGCATCATATTGATCTATGAATGATTACTGGATCTTATAGAAAATTTTCATATTGATATTATTTAGATTTTTCCTTGTCCATGATGTTAAAGCTGACATAATCACTTTTCTGTGTTACAGACCTCAAATGGTGGTGGGTTGGTAATCATTCACATCCTGGTTTTGGGTGTTGGCTTTCTAGTGTTGACATTAATACTGAGCAGGTTTTGCTCTTCATCAGACATCTCCTTGCAGCTTCATCGAGTTCTTGAGGTCTTTTAGTACTTGCACCTGCTTTAGTTTAGTACACATAGCTTAAGAAAGATCAACCTAGTGCAGCAGTCTAAGTAATTGAGCCAGGTAATACAAATTATTATTAACATATTAATCATGCTTATTGTTTCGTAGGATTTGTTTTATATTTTTATTTATAATTATAATTTACATTTATTAAAAATAATTTAAATATATTTACTAGAAATAAATTTGTAAATATGCATTTATTTTAATAATTAAAATAGCAATAATATTTTGAACGTTAATATTAAATAAAGTTTAGTAATAATTATAATATTATTTTTTTTAAATAATTATAAATATTCTTAAAATAATTTGATAGATAATTAAATAGATCTTTTTACCAGAATTGTGATGGGTGATGTTTGATGATATTTTGCTCGTGAAAGTGTTTTGCGTGAGTGTTAAGCTATTAGGTAAACTATGGCACTGCAACATGTGGATTACGATTTACGTGTCTTACAAAGTGAAAACTAGTAGGTATGGCAGTGTAAGAATGAGGCATGTGAGGGGCATTATATATTTGCATTACTGCTGGAAGTAATTTCTGATTTCCGATAACTAGAATCACAGTCATTGTAAAATTTGTACTTTTCTTTCATGATCAATGCTCTTCTTGAATGGCTTATGTTAAATTCTTGAAGTTGTGCATATATGTATTCTTAGCTGCTAGAATCAGGCCTCAATTTGAGATGAATTTGAGATGATATCGTAGAATTTTATAACCTTGATATTATTTGAAACGTCCTGCCCTTTTTATTGCTTTAAAAGTACTAGAAATTTTTTTTTTAAACCTCACTTAGCATCGGCCGATCCATAAAATATTTTTGACATCATTTTTAAAAATAAACATCCAACTGCTATTTAAAAATCCAAAGGAAAATATTTTAAAGCATAAAATCGTCAAACATTTTACCAAACCTAAAAAGCAATAATTTGAAAAGAAGAGCCCATACTAAACCTCTCAAAAATCTCTCAAATGCATAAATAAATAATCTTAAAAATCTTTAATCATAAAGCATGAGTCAAAAGTCATAATGCGGAAAAAGTAGAAGCGCTGGTCCTCGGGTTGTGTGCGCCTTCAGCCCAGTCAAATCACTCATCAAGTCCTCCCTCAATACCACCTGCATCCATCACACCTAGTGAGTCTAAAGACTCAACACACCATAATCTTTATAACGAGTAATACGTAATACAGTCAACATATAACGGTGAAAAATACTTGTACTTAAAATATCGTTTTCATGAAGATGCATAAACACAAACATTTTCGTAAACATTTTCATGATGCATAAAACTTTAAATAAAAATATCTTTATAATGATGCATCAACTTTAAACATAAACATTTTCATGACATGCATAAATAAACCTTAATCTTTTTCCTTTTTCCTCAACATGACATAAAACCTTTAACATGATCATAAACATTTTCCTTTTCCTTTTCCTTTGTTGAATTCAGATCGTTAATTGTGACTTTCCTAAACATGACATGACATGACGATGGATCCATCTACGTGAAACCTCAGTACTGGGCGGCGGGGGACACCAGCAACACTCTCACCGGTCAACTGGGCCCTGGCCTAACATGATCGAATAGAAATATGATCGTCGGGGCTCCCTCTGGGGCCTTCTCCCATGAATGGGCTCCCTCTGGGGCCTTCTCCCCTCACGATATTCACATTCTTACCTCAAACCTCATAACCTCATATTCGTAATAATGGAAACACGATCATCGGGCTCCCACTGGGACCATAACCCTCACGACGTCGCCATAATTAACGAATTTGTCACAATCACTTCACTTCCTTCAACATTTATATTCTCACCACTTTATAAAAATCATGCATAACATAACATTTTATTTTTGAAACCAAGCATGCAACATGTCTTTTAAATGTCTTCCTTAACTCATAAAAATCAAATAAACATTTTAAAAATCATAATTTAATCATGAACATTTCATAAACATTTAAACATAATCATAATATCATAAAAACAGTATTTAGGGCACTGCCATGACCTTTACTAATTTTTAGGTGTCAAAAGACCGTTTTACCCCTAGACTCGACATTTTACGTTTCCGACTTTTATCTTGATTTCATGACTCTAATATGCCCCAAATAATTATTTAAGCCTACTAGAATTTTTTCATAATTTTATTTGGCTTAAAACTTAGACTTTTTCAATTAATCTTTAAATGTGACGTATTAATGCGTTTTAATCCCGAATTAAACCAAACCTTAATATAAAATTCCCAAATTAAAAACTTAGACTTATAATAATTATTTAAGCTTAAACCTAATTTTTCATAATTTTATTAAGCTTAAAACTAGGTGTTTCAATTAACCCGTTAATTAGCGTTTCGTGCGGCGATTAAATTCCGAATAAATCCAAAACTCAATATTTTGATCTCCAAATTTTAAACATAACCTTTTTACGATTTATTCTACCCTTCCAAGTCATGAGCCACCCCCGTGGATCCTTGGATTCATTTTTAGTTCTTTAATTTCGAAATATGACACCTAAGTGAACCCACCGAGCCATCTCCCGATTTACTCGAGCCACGTCCGAGCCACCTTGAACCAAAACCTAGCCAACTCACCTAGGGACCCTACTGACCAAGCCCAGCCCGTGAAACCACCCATGGCTCGCTCAAAACTTGCTGGACAGAAGACCCATTTGCATGTGCTGTGTGTGCGTGAGTTCCTTCTAGCCTATCTTAGGACTCCTTGCCAACTAGGACACCTCCAGCCCTTAGCCACTTGACCCCTCATGACCCTAACCTCCCCTGGAGCACGCCCAGACCCAACCCAGACCAGCCCAACCCCTTAAACCCCTGCATCGAACCACTTGAAACCAGAAGACACAAGCTGCGCGCTTGTGCTTCTTCACGCCAACCTGAACCAGCGGCCAGCCCAACCACTCCAGCCCTTGGCCCGACCCCTGCCCATCATCCTAGGACCCTATAGGACCCTCTTGGTTCGCCCCAGCCCCAACAACGAGCCTTTATTTTTTTTTTCTTTCCCGAACAGCTTCGTGAAGAGTCCCTTCTCGTGAGGACTCTTCTCCACCCAACTTAGCGCGAGCCCAGGCCCCCCTAGGACTCTACCAGCCCCTCACCCCTGACCCTACTCGAGCCCCAGCCAGCCCTGGCCAAAGCCCCAAGCCCCATGCATGGAAATCGAACCCATGAAGGCAACACAAACTCTCGGCCCTCTTCCCTTATCCCACGTTGGTTCCAGCTTATGTTTGTTTTCATGTGCAGCTTATTTGTGTGATTAGGACTCCTTAAAACATGTAGAAACCACCCTTAAACCTTACCTAATCATGGCACCCTCTTAGGATCATGTTAAACAGGAATTTTGGATCAACATGCATGATTTAAAAACTCTTCTTGATGCAAAAACGAACATATTACCAAGGTTGTCTTATTTTTCATACAAACACAATTAAATAAATACTATGATGTGATAGATGTTTGAAGGAAAGAATATAGCATGCCTTTGCGTTTTAAACGCACGAATAATCGTTGACGATGAAGAACGGATCGAAACCTTTGGCTTGTTTCCCTTAGAACCTTTCGAAAACTCTACTGAATTTTTCCTTCAATATGGTGTGCCGTGTGTGATGTGGGTTGTGAGGAGAGTTTTCAGAAATAAAAATTGAGTGGCCGTGAGGTTTGATTGCAAGGTGAAGGGTTTTGTGTGCATTAGTATATTAAATACACTATTAAATAGTTAATTAGGCTTTAGGCCTATTAAGGGGTTTAATTAGGCCCATTAGTCTTAATTAAAATATTAAAAATAATTTTGGTAAAATAAGTTTGTGAATTTAATAGCCGGGTTGCCAAGAAGTTCGTATTTTTGTTGAAAAACCAACACCGATAAAATTTACGTCCCGGCGTATAAAATCACCTCAAAACCCCTTATTTTCAAAAATATTAAAAACCATCAACCATATTTTAAATAATTAAAAATAATTATTTAATAAAAATATTTTCTATTCTTTAGCCCTCGATCCCCGTTCCTCGATCGTCACTTGAATATTCCTTAAAAAATACAACTTTTATGCAATCATGTAGAAAAATATATTTTAAATATGCAAGTATGCAAAACATAATTAATTCATGCAATTAAAACATTTAATTAAAATACAAAAGAATTTAATAATTGCATGTACGTGGTTTGTGTGGACTTCAAAATTTTCGGGGCGTTACATTATTTATTATTTGATGTGGCATAATGAGTTGGAGTTTGCTTTTTTGTAAGCTATGTTTTGTGTGAGCTTATAATTATCTCGAGTTAGTCATTTATTGATTTAGATAGTATATTTTTGTTGAGAATAAATATTACATGTATATTTGCTGTCATGAGTTAACTAATTTGAATGATGTTTCTTTATGTTTTTTTTTGTTTTCTGGCTAGTTGGACATACTCATTAGCATAATGTTTGTTGATGATTGTACTTTATAATTGTTTTTATCAAAACCTTCTCTTTTGCACTTCACGTAGATTTGATGTTATATCTCAATAAAAAGTCTATTTGATTCGAAGAAAATTGTGGCAAAAGGAGTGGTTCGTAGCATGGATCCAAATACCGAAGTAGGAAGACAGACGTTGGGACCAAATTGGTGTGAAATAAAAGTTCTAGTTGTCCTAGAACGGGAAGAGAGTTTGATTAGGCCATATGATCTTTACAAAAGGTTGGGGATATACTTGGAGGAATGATAGCTTGGCTTTGTCATTTGGTATGATATTCAACTTTTGAATTAACTAGTATTTATTGTTATGTTCATTATGTTAATATTTTTTTAAACCAATATCAATTATAATTGCAGTTGACAGTTCATGAGGAAGATTTCTACTAGGTGCATTTGGATAAATAATAATTTTCCAGTTTATCATTTGGTATGATATTCACTAGTTTGAATTAAATTTTAATCTCTTTATTTTGTGTTTCTTTAATTTTATTCAATTAATACAAATATATGAATTTTTATTGTAGGTGACAAGAATATTGAATTTTGATTTAGATGAGATGCTTGAATAATGAAGATGCGTCACAATTTTGCTTATGTTTTGTTTTACAAGACTTAATTGTTTGTTAGTTCTTAAACTAAATACATTTGGTACATTTGTTGGGATATAGATGTTTTTCGAGATAACAAATTTGTCAGTCTTATACATTAATGATTGCAAAATTAATCACAATTATTGATTAGCAATTTAATTTCTATTTTAAAATTTTGTATTTGTATTTATGTTAATTTGTTATATCTTTGAATATTATATCATGAAAATATTGAAAATCGATGACAATTCATAAAATATAACATTTTTTATGTCACAATAGAACATTAAATCATGTACATAAAAAATGTCATTGTAAAACTCATATGGAGACATTTCAAAAAGTCATTATAAACAACTATTAATGACAATTTTCAATATCCTTATATACTAGTATAGAAGACATTTATAAGTGTCATTACAGATTATATAATGAGATATTTTAAATTAACCTTATAACATATCATTAGTGACATTTTTTATTGTCACTATAAATAATGTTCACGACACTTTTAGTTGTCATTATAAATTATGTTAACTGACATATAAATTTATCATTATTGTTATAATAACAAGGTATGTATAAATGTCTTTAAAACATGAGTTTTCCCTGATATTTAAAATTGTCATTATATGAATAATTAGTAACACGTATGAAGTTGTCATTAACATCTTATAATGGCATTAAAAAATGTCAGGAAGTTTAAGACGACATTGGAATAGACGTCATTTGTTGGAGATGTCACTAAAGCTTAAATGTCACTAAATATTGAATATGATGACATTTATGAATGTCACCATAAGCATTTATTCTTGTAGTGCATGAAAACATTTTTATAAAATATTTTACCCTTTAAAATAAAATCTCAACCAACTAGCATTTTAAAAATCAAGTGCAATAGTCATAAAATGAAATCGTCACCTGTTTTACCCAACCTAAATAAAGCAATAAGTTTGAAAAGTATAGCCCATACTAAACCTCTCAAAAATCTCTCCAAAAAGCATAAATAAATGCTCTTAAAATCTTTAACATAAATCATGAGTCATAAATCATAATGCGGAAAAAGTAGAAGCGCTGGTCCTCGGGTTGTGTGCGCCTTCAGTCCAGTCAAATCACCCTTCAAGTCCTCCCTCAAACTCACCTGCATCCATCACACCTAGTGAGTCTAAAGACTCAACACACCATCATCTTTATAGCAAGTATACGTAATACAGTCAACATATAACAGTGAAAAATATTTGTACTTAAAATATCGTTTTCATGAAGATGCATAAACTTCAAACATGAACATTTTCGTAAATCTTTTATGATGCATGAACTTTAAATAGAAACATTTTCATAATGATGCATCAACCCTAAGCATAAACATTTTCATGACATGTATAACATAAACCTTAACCTTTTTCTTTTTCCTCAACATGACATGACATAAAACCTTTTTAACATGATCATAAACATTTTTCCTTTTCCTTTTCTTTTTCCTTTGTTGAATTCAGATCGTTAATTGTGACTTTTCTCAACATGACATGACATGAAAATCGATGGATCCATCAACATGAAACCGCAGTACTGGGCGGCGGGGACATCAGCGACACTCTCACAGGTCAACTGAGCCTTGGCCTATCATGATCGAATAGAAATACGATCATCGGGGCTCCCTCTGGGGCCTTCTCCCCTCACGATATTCTTATTCTTCCTCAAACCTCATAACCTCATATTCGCAATAATGGAGACACGATCGTCGGGTTCCCACTGGGACCAACACCCTCACGACATCGCCATCATTTACGAATTAGTCACAATCACTTCACTTCCTTCAACATTTTTCATTCACATCACTTTATAAAATCGTGCATAACATATTTTTATTTTTGAAACCAAGCATGCAACATGTCTTTTAAGTGTCAACCTTAAATCATAAAAATCCCATAGACATTTAAAAATCATAATTTAATCATGAACATTTCATAACCATTTAAAATGACATTTTAACCTCAAAAAATTTACAATAACATTTTGACATATTAAATCATAAACATATAAAATTCCCTAAACATTTAAAATATCATTTTAACATATAAAATCCCATAAACATTTAAAATATCATTTTAACATAAAAAAAAATTCCATAAACATCCATAACTATAGTAAATAATCATATTAGCACATAAAACAGCATTCAGGGCACTGCTATGACGTTTACTAATTTTTTGGTGTAAAAAGACCGTTTTACCCCTAAACGTAAAATTTCCCGTTTTTGACATTTTCTTGAATTCATTGACTCTAACATGTCCCAAATAATTATTTAAGCCTAAATTAAAATTGTCATAATTTTATTTAGCTTAAAAACTAGGCTTTTTAAATTAATCCTTAATTAATCGTTTTGACGGTGTTTTAATCTCGAAAAATCTCAAACTTTAATATAAATTCCCAAATTAAAAACTTAGACTTCTAATAATTATTTAAGCTTAAATCTAATTTTCTATAATTTTATAAAGCTTAAAACTAGGCGTTTCAATTAATTCGTTAATTAGCGTTCCGTGAGGCGATAAAATCCCGATTAAATCTAAAACTCATTATTTTGATCCCAAATTTTAAACATAACATTTTTATTATTTATTCTACCCTTCCAAGTCATGAGCCACACCCGTGGACCATTGGATCTATTTTTAGCCTTATAATTTTCGAAATTGACACCCTAACGAACCACCGAGCCATCTCCCAATTTACTCGAGCCATGCCCGAACCAACTTGAGCCAAAACCTAGCCAACCCACCTAGGGACCCTACTGACCAAGCCCAGCCCAAAAACCAGCCCTGGCCCGCTCCCAAAACATCCTGGAACTCTACCTAAAATTCTGCACGTGTGTGTTTGTAGTGTTCTTGTTGAAGTGGGTTCCCTAGTTGCCTAGGACTCTTCCAGCCACCTAACCTGTAACAACCCGAAAATCAGACTACGTATAAGCCATGCATAATTATTACTATTTAAATTTAAAAATGATATATATATATATATATATATATATATATATATGAAGGGTCTAATTCATTTTGATATTTGACAAGTCATAACTATTTATTTTAAATGCAAAAGTTTAGTTTTATCTTTTCAGTTAAATACGCGAGGACGGACCAGAGTTTGAAGATTAAAGATAAGATTAATAATAAGAAAGACATTCCTAAATTTAATTTAAGTCAAGGAATAATTTAATTTAAAGAAATAGAATGTTTTAGAATTTATTTAATTAATTAGAGCTAAGTTGGTAAATAAATTCTTTTAGGTTCAATATTTAATTAAAGCTTAAATTGAAATATGTAAACAAGAGAGAATGAATTAATCTAAGTATGAAGTATTCAAGAAATTAAACATAGTATTTAAATGCTTAAAATTAAATCCATGCAATGCCATGCAAGAGGTCATTATAAATTAAGGTGTAAATTCATTAAAATGTAGAATGGGTATTTAAAACCTTAAGCAATTAACATACAAGATGTAAACAATAAAACACCATGCAAATAAGTAATAATTTTGGGTCCAATATTTAAAATATTCAACGGTGGATAACTCTCCATTCCAACAATTCCTAATTACAATTCACGGGGTATTCATTTCTCATTTTAATTATCTAATGGGTAGTAAATTTAAATGCAATAACATACCTCATTTCTACTCAACCTATTAGACAACAAAACCGTGTAAATGCAGTAGGAAATAAGGAACAAACCAACGGCAATAAGGGGATTAAGAAACAATTCAAAACCCTTCACCTCATTCACTTGTAACTCTCATTTTAATGTATATTATGGACCCTTTAACACCATTATTAACATTCCTCTTCCTTACCTACATGTCCTACATTCATATGCTCAAAAAAATCAGTAGGAAACATCTGAGAAAAATCGTGAATTAGCAGCAAGGAGGAGAGGGTAGGAACAACAACACTAGAGGAGGAAAAACAATTCATATCCATTCAACTTCTTTACTTGTAACCTCCAACTAAATGCACTTCAAGACTCCTTTATCACCCCTTGTAACCTTCATACTCATTACCTAGCAGCCCTTCATCCATAATTTCGAAATTTACAGAAGAGAACAACAGCTAAAAATCGAGAATAACAGCACAAGAACAAGAAGGAATTCTCAACTCCGACTCCGTCGCTCGTATTCGTCGTATTGGTTTGTTTTCGTGTCAAAACAATTTCCAGGCATGTATATATTGTTTCCTTTCTCTTCAATCAAGTCCTATAGATATTTTTAAACCATTACATAGCCATGATTCAAGCAATATATCGAAATTGACAGCAAGTTGTAAAGTAAAATTCTGCACAGATTTTTCTATGCTCTTTTGGTTCAACTTCACGGTTTGGTTGCTTTTGTGGATTACAGGTAGTTGTTCGATTCCAGGCACTCAAAGCTGCTTCTAGACATGATTTAGAGTATGTTAGGGTGTTATTGGTTCATTGGTTTGAGTCCATACAATTCGAACAAGGCATGACAGCAACTATTTTCCATAAACTACAGAATTGTATTCAAGATTCTGTCATGTGGGTGTTTAGGGTGGTGTTCGAATCCTGGCTGTCCTAGGGGCTGTAGCCATGGTTAGAACTCTCCCTTATCATGTCTAGGACGTGACCAAGTCAGTCTTTCCATGTTTGGTTCACGGCCCATCAGATTTTTACAGCAACATAGCATACGTCTCACAGTTTCAACATTCTAAATTTTTGGGTGAGTGAGTTTCGGTTGTTGGGTGGTTAGATGGATTGTGGTTGGCTTGTAGCCCATAACCACGGTTCATACAACACTCCAACATGTCTAGTCGAGCCATGGTCAATCAAATGGCCATTGGAACGATACAAGACAACAAAACAATTCAAGATACACCACTGCACAGAATTTAAATTCTCGGTTGTCATGTTTCATTGTCCTAGGTGTTTGATTGGTTTGTGGTTGGCTTTTAGCCCTTAGCCATGGTCCAAGCCATGCCTTAGGATGTTGGTAAGAGTCTTTGGTCGATGGTTCAAGCCCATGGTCATTATTTTCAGAGTTTATTCCACAAACACATAAAATGCTACTTCTGTATTTTGACAGCAACTTTCATTTCGGTTCAGGAGGTTTTTCTGAGTTCTTGGTTGGCTTTTAGCCCATGGCCTTAGACTGGACAGTACCTCAATGAGTTAGGAAGGTCATGTTTTTGGCCGTTTGTGATTTGGTCGAGTTTAGAGGTCGTACGAGAATTTACGGTGAAAGATGCCAAAATGACTCTCGAAAGAGTGTTTTATGTTTTTGGATTCCATTCACCTATTTTCATGTTTTACAGTTATTATGCATATTTTTCAGTATGTTTGGGGTATTTTTAATCATGGTTTAACGTCGGTTTAATGTTGGTTCGGGTTGGTACGAAGCCATGGTTTAAAAATCAAGTTGTTGGTCCGAATCGTCTCGTTTTTGGTTCTATTGTTAAAATTTTGTTAAGTTAAGATTTATTGCATGTGTCACATATTAGTAGCATGTCACAGCAAGCCTGGGAACGATTCAACTCATCTGGTAAAAATAAGGTTATAATGATATTACGTGCATAAAAATATAAAATGTTTATTTTTTAGATATATGCTATATGTCTTGTGGCCACCTTATGCTTATGGGTTTGGAAGTCGGTAGGCGCAACCGAGGACCTCTCCGCCCGGTGACTTACGATCGGTTTATGATTATGTTTGGGTACGGAAATCCAGTCCAAGGGCTGTGATTGATCTCTACCGCCCAGTATACTGTGGTTTAGTCTGATCAGGCGCTTACGCTATGTTATGGGCCACTTGCTTAGAAACATTATCTCTACCAGAAAATTATGATATGTTATGACAGAGCTCTATTGAGCAAAGCTTTTACGTATGAATTTTCAGATATGCACGTAGTTATAATTATTCATAATACGATTTTCACCATACGCTCTACGATACTTTATTTTTATGATGCATGCGATTTTATGTTATATTTACTTGTTATTCACGATATATACATGTTGAGTCTTTAGACTCACTAGACTTGATTGTTGTAGGTATTGAAGAGGTCGGGACCGCGGGCGGAGACCAGTGAGCGATCTTGGGACAGCAGTAGTAAACCCGAGGACCTCATGATTTAATTTATGCACTTTTTATTATTCAAACTCAGTTTTAATACGTTGGATTATTTTTAAATTGATACGTTGGATTATTTTTAAGTGATGTTTACGTTGGATTATTTTTAAATTGTTGGTTGAAAACAATATTTGCTTCCGCTGTTATTTTAAAGTTAAAATTATTTACATGTTTATTTGAATCAAATAAGACAAGATAATTATTTATTTAGAAAAATTTTAATAATTCCGCAAAATTATGAATACGAAATACGGGCCTTTACATAACCACCGACCCCTCATGAGCCTAACTGACCCTAGACCAGTCTCAGACCCGAGCCACCCCAAGCCCGAGCCCCTGAACCAAGCAGCAAGGTGCTGTACATAGACAGCACCTGCGCATCCCCTTATTTGCGAGAGTCTTACTTCCGTGGGACTCTTTGCAGCAGCCACCAACGAGCCCTAGCCTCCCTGACCCACTTTGGACCACCCTGAGCCATCACCTAGACCACCCTAGCCTTCGCATGAACCCGCGCACCAGCCTAGGCGCTTGCACCAGCAGCACGCCACTTTCTTCTTCAAGTGGGTCTCGCGCATCTCCCCTTCTCCCCTACGTGCAGCAGTGCCTAGCCGCCCTAGGGCTCCTCCTATCCTCTCAACACAACCCTAGCCAAGCCCCTACCAGCCCTGGCCGAGCCCAGTTATGACCCAAGCTAGGCCAAGCATCGATATTCCCTTAAACCGAGCCTCATGATCAAAACGTTTCGATTTCGGTCCCAACTTGTTTTTATTATCAGTTGCGGCTTGTTTCTTTGGTGATTGCCGTGAGTCTAGTGAGTGTTTTAGGAACTTAAATCATGCATAAACACTACTAGTTCATACCTAAGACCATGGCAGCCCCTTTACATGATAAAAACATGAGTTTGCATCAAAAATCTTAAGTTTTCCCCCATGTGCATGTCATATTCCGAAAATACAGAAAAATAAATCATGTTCTTCATGCATACAATATTTAAACAATATTATGATATGATGGATGAGAAAAGGAGATGTATGGCATGCTTTTGCGTTATATACGCTCGAATATACGTTGACGACGAAGAACGGGAGACGACTTTGGCTTGTTCTTGCTAACTACCTTCGAAAACCCTTCCCAAAATCCTTCAAAGTGATGTGTATGTGTGCTGCCATGTGTGGTGGGGGTTGGGGAGAGTTTTCAGAATTGCAAAGTGGGTGGCCGATTTTGTGATGCTAGGTGTAGAGTTTTTTAACATATTATATACTACATAATTCAACTAATTAAGGCTTAGGCCTATTAAGCCTTCTAATTAAGCCCATTAGTTTAATTAGGATTTAAATAAAATATAAACAAAGTTTTTGTTTAAATAAATTTGTGAATTTATTAGCCGGGTTGCCAAAAAGTTCGTATTTTTTGTTGAAAATCCAATACCGATAAAAATTACGTCCCGGCGTATAAAATCACCTCAAAATCCCTTATTTTCAAAAATATTAAAAAGCATCACCCATATTTTAAATAATTAAAAACAACTGTTTAATAAAAACATTTTCTATTTTTTTCAGCCCTCGGTCTCCGTTCCTCGATCGCAACCTGAATAACTTTTAAAAATACATATTAATGCAACAATGTCGAAAAATATATTTTACACGTGCAAATATTCACAACATAAATAATTAATTAAAATACAAAAGAATTTAATAATTGCATGCATGTGGTTTGCGTAGACCTTTAAATTTTTGGGGCGTTACATGCTAGGACCGCTAACTCGACCCGGGTGTAAAATAAC
Source organism: Primulina tabacum (assembly GCF_025594145.1). NCBI lineage: Eukaryota > Viridiplantae > Streptophyta > Magnoliopsida > Lamiales > Gesneriaceae > Primulina > Primulina tabacum. The sequence goes on from NC_134558.1 coordinate 4,889,371, forward strand.
CATTTTGTCCCCTGGAAACCCATTGACCGTTTTACCCCTGGATATCAAAATTCTGACTCGAAGCCAACCAAACTCCTTGAAATACCTCAAAACATAATTATAATAATTTCTTAGATGTAACCAAGAGCCCGTTCCGTAAATTTTACGATTCATTTTTAAACTTGGATCGGAGTCCCGATTTTAACCCGAATCAACCCGAAACTTAACCAAATTTTTACCACATCTTAATCACACCCTACTAGCCCCTAAACAACACAAATCTAGCACTTTTGAACCCCTTAAAACCCACTGCCACTTGCTGGAAATTTCTGCTCACATGCACCCTACAAACCCTAATGCACTAAACCCTCAAATTTTCGATCCTAGACCTAACCAAATCCAACCAACCTTGAACCAATGTTACCTAGGACCAAGAGCAAGCCATGAACACCCTATTGGACCAACCCTAACCACGCCTACAGCTCCATGCACGTGCATTGCTCGATCTTGCCAAGGAGTGACCAGACTGGCCCTTTTTCCTTCCCGTCACCTCTACCCTCACATCCTACTCACGACCCCTTCTCAGCCCTGTCATGGACCCACTAGGTTCTGGTCCACGGCCGGAACTAAGCCATGCACGGCTGCACCTTCCATTTATCCCGATCTAGCCATGGAAACCGTAGATCTAGAAGCATACGATCAGCCCCTTCCCTCTAAACCTGAACCGACCCCTCTCCACTTATCCACCATAGATCTCGACATGTTTAGTCCCTTGAAACCTAGATCTAGCAGCCCTTGCAAGGAAGCCATGGAAAAACGTGAGTACATGTCAAACATATGCATATTTCGTAACAAAACTATGCAAAAACGATGCAACATAATAGATCTAATATTTTTTCATCCATAAACACATAAATCAGTATATAATGATGTGAATGATGAGAAAAATGAGATTTGTGCCTTTGCGTTTATACGCTCGAAACCTTAGAGACATTCGTATAGGACTTGCACCGGGGAAGCGGGGAAGGATTTCTTTGCAAACTTGAGAGAATTTTCGAAGGAGGCTGCTGTGTTTTTCGAAAATTTCTGTTGTTGCTGCAAAGGGTGGGGCGGCCGAAGTTTAGGGAAATTAGATTAGGGTTTGGGTATAGGATTTTAATAAAATAATTAGTGTTAATGGGGCCCTTAATTAAAAATAAAGATATTAAAAGGATTTTAGACCCATTAAGCAATAAAATAATCCCATTAAGCCCAAAAACACTCATGAAAAATATATCATTTAGTATCATTTAGGTACTTTTTGAAAATAATACCCAAACCCTCAAAAAGTACCCCGACTCGCTAAATTTTGCATACCGGTTTATGACCCTGCGAGTAAAATTATCCCACCAAGGCTCATTTTTCGAAAATCATAGATATTTACACCATATATTAAATAATTAAAAATAATTATTTAATAAAAATCCTTTTCATTAACTATCTCCGGTCTCTGTTCCTCGTTTGAGCGTGAAATACTGCTAAAAGTCCTAGTAAATGAAATCATAATGAGCCAAAAATTAAAACACATATTCATGTCACAATCATGCCAAATGCATTAAAATAATTAATTAAAATACCTAAAAAATTTGATAATTTGCATGCATGTGGTTCACGTGTACTCTCAAATTTTTGAGATGTTACAATAACAATCTCATAATTATCGAAAGAAAGCGAATAAAATTGTTCGTGCAACTTTGAAACAGAAATCAAATTTCTACGAAAACTAGGAATAAAATAAACATTGTTCAAAATCAAATGTCTATCATTAAATCTAAGTTTAATAACTCCCACTGCTCTTGCCGATACTACTGCACCATTGCCAACTCTCATCATGAAGGACCCATCGGCAAGCTCTTCATAAGAACTAAGTAGCTACAAAGAAGAACAAACGTGATTAGTAGCGTCCGAATCAACTATCCATATAGAAGAATCAGTGGTTACTAAACAAGATTCTAGAACAGGTAAATCATATTTACCTCTCTTCTTCTTTTAGGTTAGTGAGATACTTGAGGCAGTTTGTCTTCCAATGAACATCAATCTCACTGTGAAAACATTTTCTTTTGGGCTTTGCAGTGTCACCCTTTTTTTTTCCATTGGAACCATTCAAAATTTTTTGCTTTTTATAAGCTCCCTTTCCTTTACCCTTATTTTTCGTTTTCAAATTAGCTTAGGAGGAAAGTGACTTATCCTTGACAACATTTGCTTCACCTTCTTGGACTTTTACAATGGAAATGGCCTCAAAGGTTTGCAACTCGTTGAGTAGTTGTGTCATGTTGTAATCAAGCTTGTTCATGACATAGTTGCTCTTGAATTGCAGGAAAGTCGAAGGCATTGATTCCAAAATCATGCTCACTTGTGTGCCATCACCTATGGTCGCACCATGAGTCTCAACCTCTGTGAAGTAGTTAATTATGTTCAAAACATGCGCTCCAACTGATTGACCTTTCTTCATCCTAGCATTCATGGCATTCTTAATGGCCTCATGCTTAGATTGACTAGATTGTTGAACAAACATAGTTTGCAAAGAACCCATTCTAAGCATTCTCTACATGCTCATGCTTAAGTCTAAGCACATCGTTCATCCCGGCTAACATGTAGCCCTCGGCTTTATTGTTTTCCGCGATCCATTGATCATATATTTCTCGTACACTATGAGAAGCATTCAATGGGGGCTACGGAGGACACACTCCGTCAAGACAAATTTGAGGTTGTCACAAACGATGGCAATGTTAATATTACTTTTCCATTTCAAAAATTTTTCTCATGTCAACTTTTCATTAAGTAAAGCAAAAACATGACCAGTAGACATGATTGCTGAAATTAATGTATAAAACAACATTTAATAAATTGAACAAATATCATAGATAACTAATAAATTTAGGAATCATAAATATGATACATGATACATTATTATTTATTCTACCAATTCCAAGGAAATTTAATATCACATTTATAAGCCGTCTTAGGATCAGACAGATTGAATGATGATTAAATCAAGACTATCTCTATTAATATATAAAACATTAAGATATTTCATATCTTCACTTTTGTTATTAATTACCTTTTAATTTAACCTAAATGCATTTAAACTATTTAATTGCATCCTTATGAGTATGACCCATTATTTTGGATTTTAAAATACAATCCATAATTTTCTCCTTCGAATAAGTAAATTATGAATCATACTAAAAAATCTTATCCTTTTGGAAACAAAGCCTTGAATTTTGATTTAAATGAAAAACCTTCCTTAGGAAGGACGTCCTATGCATCACTAGGCACCATTTAAACCTCACGTTGCTTTTGTTAATAGTGGAGGCCGTATGATTTATTGTCATATATCCTTCTCCCACTTATTATTATATAATAATTAAATTTTCTCAAACTTTAATTATTTAATTAAAGAATCTTATGATTTAATTATTAAAAGTCTAATCTTATTGGTCTCTCTTAAATGATATGTGTAACATAATAAATATCATAATATTTAAATCTAATTTATACATGATGCATAACATATAAAATACATGGCATATAATTCAAGTTTAAACATGATGTTAGACTTATTTATTGTAATGCCCGAGATTTTAGTTTGATACTTTTGAGTTATCCTATATTATGAATAAGGGAATGGAAGAACAGACATGGAGAAGCGACGTTGCAATTTGAGTTTAGTGGCAAAGAGACACTGCACTCGCGCCAGAAAAGCTACCGCACCCGCGGTGTGGGTACAGTAGAGTCAGTGCACCCGCGGTACAAAATGCTCCGCACCCGCGGTCGTTTCTTCTGATTTTGTGGAAGTGTTACAGTATGCTCAGCGCACCCGCGGTCTAATGTGTAGCGCACCCGCGGTGAGACGTGTTTTATGAAGAATAAGCCACTTGCCCCTTTTCATGTATAGTATATATATTAAGAAACGGGCATTTCCCTCAACATTCAGAAAGAGGAAAACGAGGTCAGCGAGAAGTTTGGATTCTTGATATTAGAATTCAATTTGCGAGAAATCCGCCTGTCTGATTTTGAATCCAACTTCAGTACTGTGCTCCTATCGACGTAGGCTACAACTGGACGTAAGTTTTGTTACGTTTTGATATGTTTTGAAATTATGATGTTGTTGGAATCGAATACACTTCATATATGATGTTCTTGGCATGTGAGACATCATAGAATCAAAGTCAGATTGAGAAACAGATTGATTATGGAATTGTTATGATTTTTCAGAATATATCGATTGATATTGAACAGATTTGGATTGTTGATTGATTACCGGTGGTATTGGATATTGGTTATCGATTTTAATTAATATCTGTTGAGATTGTATTGACTGGGATATCGGGATTGTGCCATTATGTCGTTGATTTTGAATTAAGTCCAGATTAATTAGATTGTTATTGATTTGAACGGTATATTGATATGGTATTATTGATATTGTCCTTACCAGAGTGAGGGTTGACAGATTTTGAACTCCAGACAGGAACGACGTCCGAACTGCAATAAAAGAAAGGTATAAGTCAATGTGGTATTGGGAGATCGACTCGAGTAGGATATACTTGAGTTTCCCTAAATCACATACTTCTTGTTATTATTTACATTGATTTGAATTGATATGCTTGTTCTATTGATTTATAGAAGCATGTATTAGACGAGTATTAGACGAGTGATCTTGTGACATAAGTGCCGATAGTGATGGAATCGTCACTGGCACATTGCACGTTGTCATAAGATAGTGAATTGGCGATAGTGCCACAGTCTGTGACGGATAGGTCTAGACACCGGATGTTTGGTTATACCGAAGTGGATAGAATTGGAGTTTCTTCTATTACTGATGTTCGATATAGGAATGCCAACATCTGGAAACCGGGATCCCTAGACTAGGATTGAGTCTAGTCTGAGCCGTGGAGTCACGAGTATGATTTACGATTTCATATTGATTATGTTTCAGATTTGATACATGTTACTGATATTTGTTATATACTTTTACATTGTTTATATGATTGCATGTTTCATTGATTTATACTGGGATTTTATTCTCACCGGAGTTATCCGGCTGTTGTCGTGTTTGTATGTGTGCATAACAACATGTGGGACAGGTTCAGGGTCGAGGAGATGAAGATAGATCGTGATTAGAGTAGAGACTACGGACTTGGATTAGAGATAGGGTTTGGACACTTGACATTTAGTTGTTAAACCTTAGTTGAATGATTGTATATATATAGTACAAGACTAGTACTTTAATACTGATATGTATATTAGATTGAATCCCATTACATTCCGCATTTTAAAAAAAAAGAATTTAGACCATGTTTATTATAATTGATTAAATTGTCCTAATAATGATTAATAGTATGATTAGCATCCGGGTCCCCACATTTATCGACCTCTAAAATAAATATATAACAATTAAATCTCATTTAAAACATGATACGTGGCATATAAAAACTATAAGAATGAGATATTGTTGAAATTCATGATTTTCAATCATGTCATTCTGATTGCAGTTTTAATTAAAAATAAAATTAACAAATCAAATAAAACAATTTTATTCAATTTCAAATTAATTTAATAACTCAACTAATTGTAAAAATCAATATTTTACACTCAATAAAATATTTTGTCCTGAAGAAGCGCCTCCTTCCATCCTCCTCTTTCTTCCTTATTCAGGCTACAGCCATGGAGTAGGCGATGGGAGAAGCAAATTTCAGTATCCACCATCTTCTCCACAATTCGGCAATGTCATCGTAGTTTTGCTCGTCCGGCGAGCCACTTTGCTCGCACGACTGCTCTAACCAGCGAGCATCTGCACTAGAGCAATCACGCTTTCGAGTAAGCGAACGTGAGCCGTGGCAGTCGAACCAACCATCGCTCTGCACCGCTGCTCTATCCCGGCAATCGATAAACGTTTTCCAATTAAGAGAAAATGAAGAACTCTTCTTCTTGTTGAACAGGACAAATCAATCTCTAAAATAAATTTTGGTTTTGATTTTTTTATAAAAATAAATAATTACGATAATTCAAATTAAACAATCAAACCAAATTTATTTATGTATATATAAATAAATAATTACTATAATTCAAATTAAACAATCAAACCAAATTTACACAATAAGTATACGAATTTCAACAATAAATCTCACTCTCGTAAAATTTAAATTCATTCAATTTATATTCATATGAAAACAATGACTGGCTATGATACCATTTGTTGGATTTTATATAGTCACTAAAAAAATTCTGACTACAAAATTTATTTTCAATCAAATCGAAACACAGCGGAAGCGATTACATAATTTTATAAATTATAATCGAACATATGAAAATAAATTAATGATGAATTTAAACCAAATTATTACTAGAAAACTAACATCTTGTAGTTTTCCTCCCTTTTTTTGTGAATCCGAGAATCGTAGAAACCACAGCCTTCCAGTACGATTCTTCCTATCGTCGACAGTGTGTGAGCACTCAAAAACGCAAATACTAAAAATAAATTTTTTTATTTTTCATTCTCTACTATATTTTCAACTCATGAAAAAGTAGAGAAAAAGTTGTTCTTTTAAAAGACCATCTAGGATCCTATTTATAATTATTCAAACCAAGAGTCCAAATCCTAATCTAATCGGGACTCCAAAAAATTCGGTCACTTTATCTAGGATAGGGCCAAAATTTGACTTGATTTGAATTGTATTATTTTAAGTCTTTTAAAACTCTTTCTAAAAATCACAGGATTTCTAGGATCTGATCAAAATAAATCAGAATATCATTCTAACTTATTTTTAGATATTAAATAATATTTAAATTTTATTCACAATAAATTAAATATATCATCAACAACTTTTGGATATTATCATGTTAATACAAATCTATAATTACATCACAATTATAATTTAATATAATTAATTTCTCATAATTAATAATATTTATCTCCAAACATTTGAAGTTATAGAAACAAATTTTCAATATTCACATGTGAGCTGAAACAAGTGATTCGTTTGGGCCACAGATCAAAGCAGGGCTGTGCGAGTTGGGGTAGGCTGTCCGTCAACTTTTTTTATATAGTTTTTAAAATTATATTATAATTTATTATTTTTAACAGCTTATGTATGGTTGTGTTGAGCCCAAATTCTGTAAAGAGCGCCAGTCATGGAAGCCCATCAAATGTGAGATGACCAGTTGTCAAACTCATAAATAAATCGCACGTTTGAAGAAACTGACCCACGATCCATGATTGATGATCATGGAAGATGGCCAAATCGCTGGAAAGAGTTGAACAAAAACATAAAAGAAAAATCAGAAAAAGTCTCGACAAAAATTCATCAAAAACTACATGAAAGTTTCTACAAATTCTCTCAATAATTTGTTCACTTATTTTCAATTTCTAGCAATCTACTTTCTTTAATTTTTGACATATTTCTTCAGCATTCTTGTAAAAATGTTGCTCGAGTTCATAACAGCATAATTAAATTTGATATTATTCATTGATTTGTTCTGTAATTTTCATTATATTTCTCCACCAAATTCTCAATTTCGAACTAATACCGAGAGAATTATAACAAATGGTCGAATTGGGACATACAACGTTTGATAATAGAAGTAAGATCATTTCACATTTGACATAATCATGAGCCTGACACACCTACAAGTTTTCATGATAAACAAAATGGCACGTCCAGTGGGTCAACAATGCCTCCAAAGCGTACGGAGAAACATGAACGAATTCTTCCATCACACGAAAATGTCATCATGGTGGGGATAGTGCCTTTAAAGCATTGTAATAAGATAACTTTGACTTCGCAAATCCGATAGATTTATGGAATCGGTTATTGGTTATTATTTCTGAAGTTCAAAAAAGAGATAAAAATAACTTGGGATATTATGCAATTAGTTACTACTCAAAACAAAATACTAATTGGTATTAAAAATATCTGATTCAAGTAGGTAAAGAGATGGTTGAATCAAAATAATTGTTTCTTTTTATATTATTAATGAAAACGACATTTATTATTGACCATGTTTGCATGAAAATGTCATTGTCATGAATATCTTAGCAAAATCCCTAGTTTATTGGATGTAACCATAATTTTAGTATGTATAAGTGTTATATAAAAGATGCTTAAAATTATGGATACTAAACTTAAATTAAGTTTGTGATGAATTAATTAAAGCATTACTAATATGGCCCATAAACATTATGAATGTGACCGTCTTATCTGGATCGTCGATGTTAGGACATCTAGATGAGGACATTTATATATAATGTAATTATGTACGACTTAGATCTTTTTAGTTAGTCATTTTATAATAAATTTCGTTCCCGTCTCCAAGGAAGATGTCGAAATCACGACCCAACTTTTTTATTTATTTATTTAAAGGGCGATTTGGGCCGATGGTCAAACCCGAACTGACGTTGTACCTGCCATTTCTCCACGTTTCCTGGTTAATGAGATCCTACCTATGTGGGCACTACTGTCACTTCATTTCAACGGGTAAGATCTTGACACACATACAATTTCAAAAAAAAAGTGGGTCCTATATATGCATGGGCAAATCTTGACCATCCATCCTATCATGGAGACAATGTCCACGTGAATAGGATGAAATAAACCACGTTTCCTCCACCAACCCCCGTCAAATTCGAGACCTCCGACTCTGCCACAAAAACCTCTCCAAAACCCTCCTCGAGATAGCGTTTTTAAATTTAAACCTAAAATGGTAAGCCTCAATATAACTGCGCCAGGACGAGGAGGAAGACTCTCAATCCCAAACCCCCAAAAACTTTCTTCTTGTAATTCCACAGTACCCATCTCTATTCTTGTCACCAGAAGTAAGAATGAAATTTTTCTCACCGGCCCACATGGGAAATACTCTAAAAATGTACCTTTTATTGTTAAATCTCAATACCTAACACCCCAAGAACAACTGCAACAGCAGCAGAGGTTTTCTTCATTGGAGTCTCCTTCTCCCTTTCAGAATGGTTAGTGTGGAGTACTTTTGTTTGACCGTTTGTTATTCTGTTAGTAATGGTTTCAAGATTTGATTTTTCTTTGTGGGTTTTGCTGGGCAGCTTGTTTTGGCTATTTCAAAATTTCTTTGGACACACATTTTATTTTAAGAAAATCAATTTTTGCATAATTTAGAACCGACGGACATTAATCTGGATTATGTTTCTTGTTTTCTTTCCTTTTGGGCATATAATGGATGTAGATGTTAATGTTATGCTTGTTTGATTTATTTTCGGTGGTCATTTTTGTTTTCTTTGCGTGCTCAGACAGGATTGCTTTATATTTGGATTTATGCTCTTTTGGTTGTTATTACTTGTTTTGCTGAATTTAATCACTACGAAGCTTGTCTACTTTGATTCGTTCCCATGTGTTTCGAGAAGTTAAAAGAAGTATGGTTTTCAAAATCTTCTGTCAAAGAGTTACCTAGGGCAGAACATGTGCGTATATTTCCCAGTTTTGCAACATTTTTTTAACCAAGCGAATGATCAGAAATATAACATGTTCATCTTTTGTTTATCTTTAAGTTATTGACTTGTGAGGAAGAGGATTAAGTGGATGCATAAATTGTTATAAAAATAAGGCGTATGCACATTTTTTTATTAATCTAAGAGAAAGTGAGAAATTTGACTCCTTGTTGTTTGATTGAAAATAATACAGAATCCTTAATTTTGAAATGTATGTAGCAGGGCAATTGCCGCCAAGGGTTTATGTAGGGTACACTATATACAAAGGGAAAGCTGCTCTTGCGGTGGATCCACGCCCACCGGAGTTCTCTCCTTTAGACGTGTGTTTCCTGAGCCTTCTAGTAGTTTTGAGTTCTGGTTCTATGCCATTTCTTTTGTCGTCAGATTATATGGATTTATTCGTAATAGTTAGTTTATGGTTCAGTCTGGGGCGTTCAAATTATCCAAGGAGGGTTTCATTTTGCTCCAGTTTGCTCCTACAGCTGGCGTACGCCAATATGATTGGAGTAGAAAGCAGGTAAATGTATTTTACTTTGTTATGTGATTATGTTATTTTTATAAACGTGGGAACTCACATGTGTGTATGATAGGATCCAAATTTGCATCAAGGGTTTGTTCATTGAACGAGTGATTTGCTCCTAAATATGTAAAGGGGAGATTGAGACTGTGCAGAAGAAACAGAGAGGAGGAAGAAATAACCAGAGGGTAGAAAAGAAAAACTTTTTTCCAATATCATCTAATATGAAATGTTTATGCATTTATATGCATTCATCATGTGAATTCTTAACTGCAAGAAATTTATTCAACAAACATTGAGTGTGCGCTTTGAACCCAATTTCTAAAGCTTGAGTTTCTTGAGAATAATCACCATCGGAAGGTGATATCGTGGAACTTTTCCTTGTGGCATATCTGTTTTGATTGCTTCGAGACAAACAAAAACTAACTTAAACCACAATTTTCACCATATGGATTTTTTGAAAGGTGGATGTAATGTATGATGTCGGCAGTATTCTAAATGACGGTCGAGTCAGCCACCTAGGCGGTAGGCGGCCCTCGACTGCCCCGCCTTTGCATCAGGCGGCGTTAAGCTATTCGGCTGGCAAGTCGGCGGAGACGGGTGAACATGTAGCCGAGGCAGCAGTTTTAAAAGTTTAGTCAACTATCAAAGTCAATTAATTTTAAAAACGTAGTTAAGTTAATTAATTTTAAAAATCAATCAGAGTCAATCAGTTTCAAAACCCTAGTTGTACTAAAAACACAACCCACTTTATTTTGTTTTTACTTTTGGAGATTTGCTTCTATCCTCTCAAGCTAGTGAAGCTCAAGGTTGGCTTGCTGATGGTGGTGATGACGATGAGATTGAGCTTATTTCAGGACTTACTTGGAGAATGGTAGGGGATGCATCGGGAGCGGATGAAGTTCTACAACCAAGGATTAGTCCAATGAAATGAACGTCCCCATTAGAGAACTTGATAAGGATTTAGATACATCGGAGGAGAATGAAGAAGATGTTGATTTCGAGTCCAATGATAAGAGGATTATGAATGGAGTTAATGGTGCATATGTAAATGATCTAGAATATTAGTTATGTTTAGTCTAGTAATTGTTGCTATAGAGGATTGAAACTTTGAATTTTAAACTTAGTTTTTTGGTAAAAGAATATGATGATGAATCTTTATCAATTATCTTTCTTAGTTTACATTTATATATTTATTTGCGCCTTGTGATGATATAATATCATGTGAAGCTTCTTCATGGTTAAACATTATTTAATTACATATCTTACATAAAAAATGATGACTATTTGAGATTACGTTGCATAATCATATATGATTATCTATAAAAATTGCTTAAAAAAATTCGATGGTGTTTGATTTTGCTTATTTCCAGTTATTCTCATTGTCGGTGACCGAAATAGGAAACATTATCAGCCTTGGGACTCGAGATTCTTGTGAATTTTTTCACGATCCTCATAAAGGAAGAAGGTCAGATTATATGTCCTGTACATTCTGACTGATTTTTGTTAATGAAAACTCAGAAGTTTGTTAATTTTTGTTCACTAGCTCTCTTACCTTGGTTAATACCTCATGCATAGCAGCAACAAAGAGTCGCTCATGGATTTTCTATCCACATAACACTACAAAAATAATATGACCTGCCAATTTAATTTAACCAGTCTATCACTTCTGGCACCTTGCTAGCCATTGTTAAAACACTTATTAAAGGACTAATTAATATATATATTCGTAAATTTTAAATGTCATTTGTGAATGAACTTGTGCAGCGAAGAAGGCAAGGTGAGGAAATTGTTGAAGGTGGAGCCTTTGCCTGATGGTTCTGGCCACTTCTTCAATCTCAGTAATGACATCTCTCTTAAATCATGCCATGAACCTTTTGAGAGTAATATGTATTATATTTGCTTATTACGCCTTTTGATCATGAGATTGTTTGCTGATTTAAGGTGTTCAAAACAAGCTTATAAATGTGGACGAGAATATTTATATCCCCATCACTAAGGCAGAGTTTGCTGTACTAGTTTCATCATTCAATGTAAGTCACAGCTTTGTCCACTATTCAATTCCCTTGACATGTGTCTTATTGATATCATTGTCCTATTGATTGCCATTCTGATAGGAGCTATATGAATTTCCTCTAGATCTTTATTATTAGTTTCGGAATCAGTTTGGCCTTGTACAGCTTTTGATCGTTTGTCACGTGGGAGTGTTTAGTGTTGAATTTTTTCGTATAGTTAACCATTATAAATCTCTGTTGAAATAATGCATACTAATTTTATAATGACGACCGCTCATTTTGTGTCGTCGCAGTTCATTTTGCCATACCTTTTAGGTTGGCATACATTTGCAAACTCAACAAGGCCTGAAGATGCAAGTCGTCTAAACAATGCAAACTCTACCGTGGACTATGAATGGAACAGATAGGAGGAAAACTTCGCACCGAAGTTGCTAGTTAAGCCAAGGATGACCTCTCCTTTTTTCGTCATTCTCATCTTCTTTGTTTTCTACTGGTGTAAATTTGTTTTTCACTCCGTTGTTTAGTAATCTCTCTGTTGTATGAATACGATGACCAGAAACCAAAAAATTGGGGAAATACTCTTTTCCATTACTTTATGTATGTAATGTGTCAAAGTAAGAACTCTCATTTAACTTGAATACAATGGCTTCATTGAATGTTTTGATGGCTTGATTACCTGATAAATGTCAATAATGGCCTAACTGGTGGAAATAATAAATTACCCAATAGATCATAATTTAACATATTCAATATACATCAAATACTAGAGCAACAAATGCAGCAGCATATGAAGTCCAAGATGGTTTTGAACTGAAATGGAGAAGAATGTTGTTGCATGATTAATTACGTTGCTCTTAGAGATCAAGAACTTGATTGTGCGCCACCATCGATTGGGTACGCAGGAAAATGGAAGAATTGTTACAACAGAATATTACTGGCATGGAGCTTTACAACTTTGTATCAAGGTTACCACTAATATTTCCACTGAGGTTTCCACTCTTTGTCCAACCCTCTTGAACTTGAACTGAGTACTGCAGATGCCAAAGCACGTCCTCAACCGTAGGTCGCCCTATTGGATCTTTGCATAGACAGTTAACAGTGATCTGGGCAAACGTTTTCAAGGATTCATATGCAAAAGTTCCATACATAGAGGGATCGACTAAGTCTCGTAGTTTTGATGGTGATTCTGCCAAGCTCCTCTCTAGCTGTATATGAATCAACAAGCCGAAGTTCAATAATCCTTGTGGGAAATTGGAAAATTCAGCCTAATTGCGTAGGGTAGTTGCACTACCTGATACTTAAGGTCATCGGATTCACTCTGAGATTGTATTGGTTTACCAATGATAACTTCGGTTAGGATAACTCCCAGTCGATAAATGTCTTCCTTTTCTGGATCTTCACTGCTAGATACGGAGCATCGCGTGAGATTATCATATTGTGCTTGCTTTGTCTCAACTCTTTTATTTGTTTCAAGATGCGACATGAAACTATCTTGAGAATGAAACGAAAAGTATGGACTAATGTTCAATCGTTTGAATCATCATCTCACTTCATAACGACTATGTCGAAAAGCAGAGGAAATATGCAGGAAAATGAGACTTAGAAAGGATCAGAAAGCTTAACCGGTTTAAGGTGTCCTGGCTATGAAGTGAGTTTTCCACACCAACCTGCAGTTTCATTGGTTAAAATGAGCCATCAAGAACTTTTTGGCTTATTTTTACTTGTTGGCCTATATATAGATATAGATGTATTATATAAACATATAATATACCATTTTAACCACATAAATTGATTACCTTAGATGGAAGTGTTAATTTAAAGCTGCTTATTTTAGGAGTGAGACTTCCATCTAAGAGTATGTTTTCGATTTTCAGGTCGTTCCCTTGAACTCCTCCTGTATGCAGGTATTGAATCCCCCTGGCAATACCCATAGTGATTGCCATTCTCTGTGGCCATTTCAGAACTTCCCTTTTTCTCCAATCTGCCAAATGTGAAATAAGTGTTCCTCAGCATTTCAAAATATCAGTTTTAAAAGTTGTGTACCAGTTAGGTGATCCCTCAATGACCCGTTGGCTATATTTTCGAGCACGATATGGACTGTGCTGGTCGTGTTTGGATGGTCTTGGTGCGTGGCAATGCTGTGCCCGAGAACACTGACTAAATGCCTGTGCCTCAGCTTCGATACAACTTCCATGTGGTGCTCCAGAGCTTGTGGTGAATGCTTCTGTTTTAGCTTAATACACTTCACTAAGATTGGTGATCCATCTCTAAGTCTACCTTCGTATCTCTGTTGAAAATCAATAAAAAAGACGAGTCGAATTTTTACACAAGCTTACACATTCACTTACATTAAACACACACACGAGAAAATAGCTTCTTCACCTGATCCTGTGATCCTGCTCCCACAAGATTAATTGTATCGAAATTGTTGGTTGCATCTTTAATTTCCTCTAGCGTGAACACATGATATGGTGGCAGTCCTGGCAATGCCAATTGATCTGTCTGCGGTATACGTCCTGATGACATGCGATGATAAATTCTTGATTCAAGTTCATGCATGACAAACTATCACCTTGTATTAATTGCTACTCCCATGAACTCAGATATTTTAAAGAGTAGATTTTAACTTTATATCATGATAACCATTACAATTTAAAAGCACCGGTTCACACTATCCTTTATATTTAAATAAACTGATCTTGTATGTTATTTAGGCGTTTATAATCCGCTACCCCACAAAAATATATATACAACTTTGAATATTTAATTTTAGGCATATACTCGAATCTTTCTTTGATAAGGGAGAACATGTTAAAATATAAACAATATGTCATCCCATTACTCCTTTGACAAACGTACTTTCTAACCATTTCTAGATGCTGAAGAGAAAAAAGGGATTGGGAACTTACTTCCGGTCGAAGATCCGGGAGCAGAAGTTTTCTGGATCACAACGTTGTCATACTTGTACTCACTGCCTCTTTTTCTTGGAGCTCTTTTCAGGATTGCCAAAATCAAGAACCCCAAGACACCTAAAACTGCAACAATGCCCCCGATGATACCAAGTACAACGCCAAGTTTCATCATTGGTTGCTCTTTCTGGACTGTTGCCGAAGGATTAACAGCTAATGCATGATCTTTTTGGCAGAAAGAAGTAGGTCTCTGATAGACTGAGGTTGTGTTTGACAGACAATTCCATAGAGTAATAAATGTCCTGTTTCCTAGATTTGATGCTAGACAAGAAGGTAATCTCCCAGTTAAGAGGTTATTTGAAATGTCCACATAACTAAGATTGATATTGCATGAAACATCTGCTGAAAGTGCCCCACATAACTGATTTTTAGCCAGACTGATGTACTGAATTTTAGGCATGGAAAAAAGGAACGAAGGGATTGGTCCAATGAGGTTATTGGATGACAAATCAAGAACTTGAAGCCTATTCATTTTTTTGAAATCTATTGAAATTTCAGATTTCAATGAATTGTTCCCAATCAGAACAGATACAAGATTGTTGCCTAAAGATGGAAATTTAGGCCCCAAAAAATTGCTACTCAAATCCAGCTCTTCAAGCACCGATAGAGCACTTAGATCTGGAACGCTCCCATTGAGCAAATTGTTACTTAATACAAGACTTTTTAAACTCTGGTAACTTGATACTGATGGAGGGATGTCACCATATATGAAGTTTGACCTAACATTCAGCACTTCAAGGGATCGAAGCCTGTTGATTTTTGCTGGTAACCGCCCCCATAATCCTAAAGAAACCAATGACAGCTTCTGCAAACTCGAAAGCTTGGTTAAGACAGTGAAGAATGATTCAAGTGAGAACTTATCAGAAAGAGTCTGCTTAGAAACTGCAAAGTCTGAAGCTGAGATTTTCGGATTCCTGGAAGCAGAGCTTTTGTTTCCTACAATGATCAGTTCAGTGATGTGATTACTTGAACAGACAAGTGTAAGAGCAGGATTTGGTGGCAACGTACAAAAGTTTGTCCATTTGTTCCATTGTTCAAGTGCTGGTGGATATTCAAGAAACCATTGAATTTGCAATAGGATTCTGGTTTCAGTTGAAGATAATTGTGCCATTGAAAATGGGAAAGATACCAGGAAAATGATGGTTGACAACACCCATTGATGTTCCATTTTCAGAGACAAACAAGCTCAATACTGGTAAGTTAGGTGGGAAGATGAGAAATTCAACTAGAAAATCAGCCTAAAACACACGAAATCATCAGAAAAATTTGGAGTTTGGATATCTCAAGAAGATGAAATGTGTCATCTTGGCTTTTCTAAAGTGTAAATAACGCAGAAAGCAAAGAGAAATGGATGAAATTATTAAAGTGGGATTTTATTTTGCAATAATTTTGTTTCCTTTTTGCTTGGTTTCAACTTGCAAGCTAGCAAGTAGCACACGGTAATTTTTCTTGAAAATACTAAGCAAATTTTTTTTTTAAAAAATGTTTTTTTTTAATTATAAAAAGCTAAAACATGAGGAGCATCTAATCGGTCTCGAGCATTTTATTTTATTTTATTTTTTTATGTATTACATGCATTTTCAATAGCATAAATTTCTACGAATTTAGAAACTTAAAAAAGATTTAATTGTAGCATGAATTTAAACACGTCATGTATGAAAGATTATATATATACAAGGATTTTGAAAATTTATGAGACTTTTCTCTTGTTGACCATTTAATGCCAATTGATTATTCGTGAATATAATAAATTTTCATTTATTTGAAAACCATTTAATTCTTAATTTAAGGAATTTATTTCTGACGAGTGGGACTAGCATGCATGCAATTTTGGAACCTTTCACCAGCTAATGGAGCACGTGGGAGTGGAGCCAGTTGTGTTTCATATCACCATTTGATGCCAATCTTGCTTTATTTTGATTTATGAAAGTTACAAATTTATATACTCCATACGTTATAGTTCATCACAAAAATTCTTGTTAGAAGGTCTCATGTATCAATTTCGTGGGTCGAATCTCTTATTTGAGTAATCCATGAAAAATATTATTTTTTATGCTAAGAGTTTTATTTTTTATTGTGAATATCGGTCTCACAGATGAAAATTTTTGAGACCGTATCACAAGAACTTACTTATAATTGATTGATGGTTACATAGGATTTGGCTTTAATTTCTTTTCCACGATTTCATTTCCTTTTATATACGTTGAGCAAAAAATTCCTCGGTTTGAGTTTATGTTGTGCAAAAACTTTGTTTATAGAAAGAAAGATACCATCGAATAAGTAAAGTTTAGATTGTGAATTTTTTTTTTATTGAGATACGCTACAATAAATTATGAATTTTGTCTTTTTAATAAATGAATATTTAATGTTATTGATTGTACTTTTAGTACATGCTTGACTCTTTGAACTTCATTTTTTTATGTACTCGAATAGATTTATTTTCTTCTGAATTGTAAAAAAAAAAAATCGGACTTAAGTTTTTATGATCATGATTTGAACTGATCAGACTTAACTCATAAATACAGATATTTGACTAACGTGATTTGCAAGTTATATCGTTAGCTCGAAAATTTACGAAATATGCTTGAGTTATTTGTAACCTTTCGAAAAAATTGAAGTTTCATGTGAACTAAATGCATTCAAGTTATCAAATTTCTTATGTATTTTAATTAAATTGTTTTAATTGCATTTAGTAAATATCGTAGGCATGTTTACATGTTTAAAATATGGTTTTTAACTAGAATGCATAAAACTGTGTTTTAAAGATTTTTCGAGAGGCGATCGAGGATCGGAGACCGAGGATCATAGGAGAGAAAATATTTTTATTAAATAAATATTTTTAATTGATTAATGTATGGTATATTTTAAATAGTATTTTCGAAAATGACAACTTTTGGGGTATTTTTACACGTCGAGATGTATTTTTAAACGATTTTCGATTTTGGAGAAAAATAGGGACTTTTTGAAAACTCGGCTAATATTTTTACAAATTTCCCTTAACAAAATATTTTGATTATTACTTAATGGACCTAATGAGCCTAATATACCATGATAAATTGGCTTAGCTTGCTACACAAGTACATATATCAAATTAAAGGCCTTCAAAACATTATTTCTACTACACAAAACTCATGCACACCACAAGGAAAAATACTAGGACTCTTCATCAGCTATTACACGGCCACACACATCACACACCCAGCACCTTCACGTGATTTGGGCAAGGAAAAATTCAGTAAAGTTCCCTCCCCATCGCTCAATCAACGTTGTTTTCGGACGTAAATTACGCAAAGACACGCCTTAACTTTCTTTCAAACATCTTTCACACCATATTATGTTTATTTGATTAAAATTTGCATGAAAAATATGTGGCACATTTTTATTTTAGTTTTTATGGGCATACATGCATATAACTCATGTTTTATGATTCAAAAACTCATGTTAAGGATACCTAAAGGGGCTGCCATGGTAGGGACACAAAAAAGGATGAATTTCAGAGGGTCTAGGAGCCACTTAGGAGTCGGCACAAGGGCTAGACGTGAGGGCTTCATGGATGAACGAAAATATACTCCTTGGGGACTTGGACTCTTCGTCTAGGGTTTCCTAGGGCATGCGGCTTGTAGCTGCTGATAAGGGCATGTCCAGGGGTCTTAGGAGGGTCGAGCCATGGTCTTAGACAGGTTGAACGATGAGAGAGTCGAGGGCAAGGGTGATCGCGCGCCCATAGGGCTGCGCATGTAAGGGAGGGTACGACTGTTGGGGGGTTGCGACGTCTAGGCGAGTTAGCATATGTCCAGAAGCTTACCTAGGGTTCGGTTAGGGTTCTAAGAGGGTGACCAAGGGTCTGGTCGTGTGGCTAAGAGACTGGGGTCGAAGCTAGACTAGGTTCGAATCACACTAGAACTAGGACTCTTGTGCATAAAAATACAGCAGCTTCCTAGGCATGATCGAAGGTCTTGTTGGGCTTGAATTTGGTTGAAATGGTTTATTTAGGTGTTATTAAGCTTTGGTTCAAGTTTTGTAAGTTTAGTTAAGTTTCGAGTCAATACGAGTCAAACCCGGGATGTACGTCTAAGTTTAAAAACGAATTGAGGAAATTATCAAAAAACTAAATTTTAAGCCTAAGAAATATTTATGGGAGTTTTTTAAGGTATTATGATAAGTTTGGGACGATTTGGGACGTCGTTCCGAGGTCTAAAGATAAATACGAAAAATTATGCTTCTAGGGGTAAAACGTCCATTTTACACCAAAAATTGTTAGACGTCCTGGAAGTGCCCTGAATGCTGTAATATATTTTAAAATTTTTATTTTAAATGTTTATGAAATTTTATGATAAAACGTTAACGCTAAAAGACGTGTTGCATGCTTGATTTAAAAGAAAAATGATTATATATATATATATATATATATGCATGAATATTTATAAGTGATGAAAATATGAAACGTTGGAGGAGGTGAAGTGTTTGTGACTAATACGATGATACGATGATATGATTGGAGATATCATGAGAGAAATGGCCCAGAGGGAGCTCGACGATCGTATTTTCATCGACATGATATGATGATATGTAAGGCCAAAACTCAGTTGACGGGTGAGAGTGTCGCTGATGTCCCCGTCGCCCAGTACTGTGGTTGTTTAATTTTTAGATGGTGCGAAGTTATTTTAAAAATATGTTTGTGTGTATATATATAAATATTCGGCCGAATGATTAGAATAGAGGAATTTTTTTTTAGTATATTTTAAAGAAAAACGAGAAGTGGACGTTTCAACAAATTCTCACGGCATAAAAAACAACACACTTGTAATATCATGCACCGATGAGTTTTCTCTAAAAATGAATATGTACTTAAAAAATAAAAAATTATATTAAATAGAATTTTAAAAATGAAGAAGTGTTTTGAAACTGAATAGAGACAATTAACAACATGCCACGATGAGTTATCATATCTTTAGTTGATAAGGATATGGTAATATGAATCTGGCTGGGCATTACGTGCTAAATCTTGAGAAGAGATCCAAACAGCTGTGTTGTCAAAATCATACGAGCAAGATTCGAAGTTTCAAAGAATTCGGCATGCATAACAATGAAGTTGGAAGACATTTCAATGTTATTCAAGTGCTAAATTATGAAGAGGATGCCAAATCAAGACTCCAGACCAGAGAACTCCGCGCTAGGGCGATAAAACTTCGCGCCCGAGCGGCAACATCTTACCGCCCGAGCGCGCCCTGACCAGAAGACCCCGTTGTAATATTCACCTCTAAATTAAGAAGAACTTAGCAACAAATATTAATGAGATAAACAATCGATCTCAAGCGAACCTTCAAAGAACTCGTCTTTGAAAATCCAAGTGAAGAACAATCTACAAACGCCACAAAGTGTTATACTTTGATAAGTTTGATTTGAGAAATATACAAAGGTGTATACAAAGTGTTAAACTTGGATAAGTTTGATTTGAGAGAAAAACTAAAAAAATTTGATTAAAACTCAAGAATAATTGTTTACAATCATCAAAATTCATGCATATATTGTTTACAAATAAAAAAGATACTCAAAATATAATTACCTAATTAACTTGGACTCTAAATGTAGAGCCCCAAATTCAGTACATGTAAAACCCATGCATTTCTTAATAGTTAAATCATTTATTTAATTTTAAAGTGATTTTTAGCAATGAATGATTTATGATATTTCATTGTTTTAAATTATTTATGCTTATGTGATACACGTTAAAAATATTTTCTTGAGTTTCATGTTTCAGGCGATTATCCGATGCGGGATCTAGGAAAAGAGACCGGCGACGAGTTTGTCAATTTTAAAACTTGGTATTTTATTTTAAGTTAAGGATGTGACATTTTAAATAATTTATTTAGTTCTAGCATTTTAAAAGCCTAAATTATTTATTTGAGTGATTTTAGAATTTTAAAACTTTTAAAGTCAAGCAATTGTGAATTTTGTTTAAATTAGAAAATTTTATTAGAGTGTATAGTAGTTTACCATTTTGATTAACTTGTTAATTGAGTTAGTGTTTTTAAATTAGCTTGTTAAATTTTAATTAAGCAATAATTTGGCCCTAATTATATTAAACACACGCACAAACCCACACTTACACACACATAAAACCGATATCACACACACACACACAAAATCACAATTTCAGAAATTTATTCTTGAGAGAAAACTAGAGTTCTTAGTAGAGAGAGAGAGCAGCCGCTCCCTTCCTGTATATTTTCCAGCAATTTTTTGTGGTTTTGTTGCAAGAAATCGTGCCACGTTCGTCCCGGATCGTCTCTCGCATCCTTCCCGCTTCGGTGTTGTCGATCGGTAACGTTAAAAATTTAAAGGCATGTATATTCTATTTTTCCTGCATCGATCTCGTCATATTATGCGTTGTGTTGTTTATTATGCATAAAAATCCATGTGTGATGTGCAAAGTTTGAGCAGAAAATTGTTGGATCGATTTTTGAAACGTTTTTAGATCTAAAACTCGTAATTTGCTGTCATTTTAATTACTGCGATTTTTCGGTCAAGTTTCTGGAAAAACCTTCAACATATAAAACGTAGAACTTTTCGATACCTTCGATTTGACAGTAAATTCGAAATATTTTGATAAGAAATTAGTGAGTTATGATCGTTGATCGGCGGGTGATCGCTGCTGCGTATAGGTAAATTTTTAATGATGTTGGGATGGTTATTGTTGTTTCGTTTCGTGTCGTTAGGCACTTGGGAGAATGAGTAGTCGTAAAAAAATCGTTTTGTTGTCAAAAGTCGTGTTCGCGGGTTTATTGTGTTACTTGTGATACGTGATTATTTTGGGGCAATTGTATAGGCTTGAGTCAGTGTTACAGTATCCTAGGATGGGTCTCGAGGTGTCGATTCATGGTCGGGATGATCGAGCTAGGGGGATTAAGTCACAAGCACAGAAATTTTCGTTGGTTTGCTCCTCCCGCATGTAC
This sequence comes from Primulina tabacum, assembly GCF_025594145.1. Taxonomy (NCBI): domain Eukaryota; kingdom Viridiplantae; phylum Streptophyta; class Magnoliopsida; order Lamiales; family Gesneriaceae; genus Primulina; species Primulina tabacum. The sequence continues at coordinate 4,911,303 of NC_134558.1, forward strand.
ACGGACCCTGGCACGGGGTCCGTGCCTTTGTTTCATCCGAGATGTCAAAATCCAGTGGGTACACGGACATGTAGACGGACCCTTACACGAGGTCCGTGCTTGAGTTATTTCAGTAGGGTGAAGATAGAGTACGGACCCGGATCCGGACTCGGAGGGGTGCACGGGGTCCGTTTACTCCATTTTTGGGAAAAAGTTAATGATTGTTTTGAGGTTTTATGTCATTGTTTAGTACGATAATTAAACGAGGTCAAGTCCCGAGTAATCTAGAATGTCATAAGCTATTTATTTGATTCGGTGGTGAGCACAAATACCTACGTCTAAGTTATGCAAGATAAGTGTTGAAATTCATGTTAGTATGTACAGCAACGGCCCCAAGCGAGATCCAACGAATCCCTCAACACCAAGTAAGTATGTTCGACGTGCAAAGAAAATATTTTCATGTTTTTGAAGTATGTTAAATGTTTTGTGACCAAATTATGTATGAGATTGGAAAGCGGTAAAGTATGATCAGGGACCAATCCACCCCGTTAAATTATGAACGGGTTTCGATCAGGATTGAAAAGCGGTAAAGTATGACCATGGACCAATCCACCCGTTAAATTATGAACGGGGATCTCATGTATGTGGCAGTGGATCTTCCCTATCAGCCCAGTACTGTGCTTTAGTCTGATCAGACGTATTTATGTATGAGTCACTTGCTTTGAAACATGTCTCTACGCAAAATGATGCAGTTTATGTATGTTCAAGTATGTACGATGTAGGCATGTTTAAGAAAAGCTTTATGTGGATGGCACGTCTATGTATGTATATATGTACGTATGCTCAATCTTATTTATTCAAGTTCAAGTTCCAGTATGTACTGTAACACTCGTGACTAAGATGCATAATTAGTGCGGAAGCTTTAAAATATAATTGGAGAAAATGTGTTAATCTAAAAAAAAAAATTTGGGCAGCATCTCTCCGTAAATAGGACATGCCACCTGCCTCAAACAACACATAATACACATGCAAAAGATTTTCATATACATCAGATACCAGTGTGTAAAGTATCTACACATCTTGCCAAAACCAAAGCGCAAAATAAGATTTTCAATGTTTTTCCAAACTAGCCAAAAGCTTGATAATAACAAAATAACGTCCATTCAAAATCTCCAAGGTTTGGCATATTCCCTTCTCTCGCTTCGACAACTCAGGGATGATCAGTCTTTCTTACCTGTGCCTGCATCACATGAACATAACTGGAATGAGAATAAAACTCAGCAAATGGAATCAATACTAACAAGATACATATATATCATTTTATTGTAAAACATAAAAGGGATAGCCTCAATTTTATTTTCTTGAAAACATTAACCAACTCATTTCATAAACGTCGAATCATCATTAATATCATCCGTCAAGAATCATAATACAACAATACATAGGGATGATATTCATTTCATTGATTAACTGAAGAATTGATAGTTCTTATAAGATAGTTCATTCATTGCTAACCCTCTTCGTAAAAACGAATCTTATAGGAGGGACACGTACCTCTGCATAAAATGCATCTTATAAGAGAGCACATGTTTTCATCGTTAATTGGCCAATTACATTGCGGACTTAGAATTGCCAAAGGCAACACCGCTACTATCACTATCAATCCAATCATTCAATCATATAAAACTTCATTCAAGCATTTTATCAAACACATTAGAGGCATCTTGAAAAGTTTAACTCATTTCATTCAAAATGCATATAATTGCACTACCATATATACATATTGACATATATATATATATCATGAATGGAATTTGAAAGGAGTTAACATCATAAAATCATCAAAACACATACATATAGGATCATGTGATGCATTGAAGAAATGATTCCACTTACAACACTTGGAGCACTTGCTTTCCTAAATCTTGATGGTGATCCTACAATAATAAACCCAATAACTAACCATCAACACAAAAATAACAACATTAGATGATCATTTAATCCAATACAACAATCACAACCATCATTCCCTAACTTCTCCATCTTCATTAACTCAAGAACAAGAAGAAAAACCACTTACCTTTGCCCCTCACACTAAAAAGATGAAGTTCCAACTCCGGATTGAAGATTAATTGCTTGATTGAATAAGAGAAGAAGATGATGATGAGGAACCCTAGCTAAGAATCGATGGAGAAGAGAAATGAGGAGAAGGGAAATGAGAAAAATGAGAGTCTCAACCGATTTTATACCTTAAAACACCCAAAACACGCTTTTGTACTGTACTGGGCGCTCGGACGGTCATACATTACCGCCCTAGCGCGGACGTTTCTGCCCGAAACACAAAATTTCAGAACCAGTGGCGCTCGGGCGGTAGTTTCTTACCGCTCGGGCGCCGCTCTGCGCACAGCCTCCTCAAAGATTGCCTCCGAAACGCCTTTTCCCGTCATAATTTGGAAAAATGGTAAACTACAAAGTTGTAGCTCTATGTCTTGGCTTGCTTCTCCATTTGGCCTCATGTCATTTGAAGGTCTGATTAAAAAGTTAAGCTCAATCTCCCAACATGTGTCACTGGAGGAATGACGATACACACGACACACTTCGGGGCGCTTTTGGCTAGTCTTCCACAATGATTTGGACCAAAATCAAAATAAAAAAGTTATAGCCTTATGTCTTATCTTTCTAATGAAAGTGGCCTCACATCATTTGGATCAATATACAAAATATTATGCTAAAAGCCACAACTACTGCCACGGTTTCTTACCGTTTTAGCACTTCTATTACTTATTTGGCTAAATATCAACTTTCTATTCTACCCATACATTCTCGGTTTCATTCTAAATCATTCAATACCATTTATATCACATCTTGAAACCATAAACCATCACCATTACATCACATATCTCCGAACGATTATCATAATAAACCATAAGAGGAATAATGACCATACTTAATCATAATCATTACCTTACATCATATGCATACGAATGTCTGGGCGTTACAATTCTCCCCTCCTTGAGAAATTTCGTCCCCGAAATTGCCATTACTGTGCGAATAACTCAGGATATCGCTGCTTTATTTCCTCCTCTGGTTCCCACGTTGCTTCTTCAACCAACTGATTACGCCAAAGAATCTTGATAATGCCGATCTCCTTATTCCTTAGTACTTTAACCTTGCGATCTAAAATCTGGATTGGTACTTCTTGATAAGTCAAGTTCGGCATCAGATCCAACGCTTCATGTCTGAGAACATGGGAAGGGTTCGAGATGTACTTCCTGAGCATTGAGACGTGAAATACATTGTGGACTCTATCCAAATCCGGCGGTAAGGCTAGACGATATGCTCTTTCTCCTATCCTGTCCAGAATTTCAAATGGGCTGATAAATCTTGGGCTCAGCTTTCCTTTCCTGCCAAATCTCATAATGCCTTTGAGAGGGGCAATTTTTACAAATACATGATCTCCAACTTCAAATTCCAAAGGCCTTCTTCGGTTATCGGCATAACTTTTCTGTCTGGTTTGGGCCGTCTTCATTCTATCCTGGATTAAAGTAATCACATCAGCTGTCTGTTGAAACAATTCTGGTCCTAACATCTTTCTTTCACCGACTTCATCCCAATTCAACGGTGACCTACATTTTCTGCCATACAATGCCTCGTATGGTGCCATGCCAATCGTCGCCTGATAACTATTGTTATAAGTAAATTCCGCAAGTGGCAATTTAGAATCCCAACTACCAGGAAAATCAATCGTGCAGGCTCGTAACATATCTTGAAGAATCTGAATCACCCTCTCTGACTGCCCGTCACTCTGAGGATGATAAGCTGTGCTAAAAGCCAACCTGGTGCCCAAGGCTCTGTGCAAGCTCTTCCAAAATTCGGAAGTAAACCTCGGGTCACGGTCAGATACAATTGACACAGGGATACCATGAAGTCTCACAATGACATCTACATAAACTTCAGCATACTGGTACATTGTAAACGTCGTCTTGACTGGAAGAAAATGAGCCGACTTGGTTAACCTGTCAACAATCACCCAGATGGAGTTGTAACCCTTTGGTGTTCTTGGAAGTCCCGTTACGAAGTCCATGGTGATATGCTCCCACTTCCACTGAGGTATTGGGAGGGATTGCAAAGTTCCAGCAGGTCTTTGATGCTCAATCTTTACCTGCTGACATGTTAGACATTCGGATATGAATTTTGCGATATCACTTTTCATACCTGGCCACCAGTAGAGACGTCGGAGATCCTGATACATCTTGGTGCTACCTGGATGTATCGAGTATGGCGCGGTATGAGCCTCTGTCAAAACATCCCGTCAAATGTCATCACCACTGGGAACACATATCCGACCTCTAAACGTTAACAAATCATCAGTGTTCATCGCAAACTCTATGTTTCCTTTCTCATTGGCTTTAGATCGCAATTTCATCAACTGATTGTCATTAGGTTGCTCCCGTCGTATCCTATCTGTCAATGTAGGTCGAATAACCAAAGCTGAAAATCTAGCGATGGTCCCTTGCTCTACCATAGCGATCTCGCTCCTCTGAAGATCCAATAGCAACGGCTTCTGAATCAATGAGCTCAAAGAAGAAACTGACTTGCAGCTCAAAGCATCTGCAACGACGTTTGCTTTACCTGGGTGGTAGCTAATGGTCACATCATAATCTTTAACAAGTTCTAACCACCTCCTCTGCTGCATATTGAGTTCCTTCTGAGAGAATAGATATTTCAAGCTCTTATGGTCTGTGAAAACTTCACATTTCTCGCCATACAGATAATGCCTCCATAATTTCAGTGCAAAGTCCACTGCAGCCAACTCAAGATCGTGGGTGGGATAATTTTTTTCGTAATCCTTTAACCGGCGAGAAGCATAAGCGATTACTTTCCCACGCTGCATCAGTACAGCTCCAAGTCCCATCTTTGACGCATCAGTGTAAACAATAAAATCTTCAGTACCACACGGAAGTGCTAGGATAGGGGCTGATGTCAACTTGTCTTTCAATACTTGAAATCCGTGCTGGCAATCGTTTGTCCACTCAAACTTCACCGCTTTCCTCATCAGATTGGTTAATGGCAGGGCTATTTTTGAAAAATTGGCAATAAAACGTCGATAATAATATGCCAAACCAAGAAAATTACGCACCTCGGAGACTGTCGTAGGAATAGGCCATTTCTTAATAGCTTCAATCTTCATGGGATCCACTGCAATGCCTTCTCTCGAAATGATATGGCCCAGAAATGATACTTGCTCTAACCAGAATTCACACTTTTTCAACTTTGCATATAACTGTTGTTCCCTTAATAACTGCAATACAGTTCTGAGATGCTCGACATGAAGTTTCCGAGTCTTGGAATAAATCAGGATATCGTCAATGAAAACGATAACAAAGCTATCCAGATATGGCTTGAAGACCCGGTTCATTAGGTCCATGAAGACAGACGGAGCGTTCGTCAACCCAAATGACATGACTAAGAACTCATAATGGCCGTACCTGGTTCTGAATGCAGTTTTAGGGACGTCGACTTCCCTAACTTTCAGCTGATAATAACCAAAACGCAGGTCGATCTTTGAAAACACTGTCGCTCCCTGTAGCTGATCAAAGAGATCATCAATCCTCGGCAATGGATATTTATTCTTGATCGTGGCTTTGTTGATCTCTCTGTAATCAATGCACAACCGCAAAGATCCATCTTTCTTTTTGACAAATAAAACCGGAGCTCCCCACGGAGAAGAACTCGGACGAATAAAACCTTTGTCTAATAGATCTTGCAATTGATTCTTCAGTTCCTTCATTTCAGTCGGGGCCATTCGGTAAGGAGCTTTTGAAATCAGAGCAGTACCTAGAACCAAGTCAATCACGAACTCAACTTCACGGTCAGGTGGCAATCCAGGCACATCATCCGCAAATACGTCAGGAAAATCCCGAACTACCTCAATCTCATTCAACTCAATCTTCATCTCAGTATTCAAATCTATCATAGCAGCTAAAAACCCATGACACCCTTTTGATAACATTTCATGAGCTTTGAGACAAGAAATATAAGGAGTGTCAAGCGAAATACCTGAACTCTGGAAAATCCCGCTATCATCAACTTCTGCAGGAAATCGCACTGTTTTAGCCACGCAGTCAATAACGGCACGATATGACGATAGCCAGTCCATTCCCAAAATAACATCAAACGCCACCATGGGAATAATAATAAGATCAGCAAAATAGATTTTCTCATTTACTTGCACTGTACAACCTTTAAGAATACTAGAAGGCCATAATTCGTCTCCCGACGACAACAACATACTATAGTGGAGGGGTTCAAAAGATGGAACAACATTCAAAGAGCGCAAGAAAATTTCTGACATAAAGGAATGCGTAGCAGCAGTGTCAATCAATGTAATAGCGGCCTTGCCTGAAATTAAGATAGTACCTGATATAACAGAAGAATCAGGATTTGCGCCTTCTTTGGTCATAGTGAAGATTCTGCCTTGAACTCTATCTTTCCCTTTCTCACCTTTCACTGGACAATTTTTGATAACATGTCCAACACCTCCACAACGAAAGCATCGATTACTTCCAACCAAGCACTCACCTATATGCATTTTGCCACATTTTGGACATACATGTCGATCATATGTAGGCGGTGGCATAGGAGCTTTGGATCGATGCTCCTCTTTTTCTTTGCCTCTGAACTTGCCCTTACCTTTCCATCTGGATCCTTGGCCTTCAGTAGAAAAATCTTGGCGCTTCAATTGTCTTTCTCTTTCAATTTCTTTCTCGTCCTGCTCGGCCATCCTTGCTTTTCAACAATCTCTTTATATGAAGCAGCTTTAGACATTCGAACGTCTCTTTTAATTTCAGCCCGGACACCTCTAAGAAAATGCTCGCCCTTTTCGATGTCATTGCTGGCCAGATATGGGGTAAACTGACACCCCTCTTCGAATTTGAGAATATACTCTTGCATTGACATATTTCCTTGCTTTAGTTCTAAAAATTCCTTCACTTTCTGACTTCGAACATCTCGAGGAAAATATTTGTCGTAGAATAAATCTTTAAACTCCTGCCAACATGTGTCACTGGAGGAACGACGATACACACGACACACTTCGGGGCGCTTTTGGCTAGTCTTCCACAATGATGATTTGGACCAAACTCAAAATAATAAAGTTATAGCCTTATGTCTTATCTTTCTAATGAAAGTGGCCTCACATCATTTGGATCAATATACAAAATATTATGCTAAAAACCACAACTACTGCCACAGTTTCTTACCGTTTTAGCACTTCTATTATTTATTTGGCTAAATATCAACTTTCTATTCTACCCATACATTCTCGGTTTCATTCTAAATCATTCAATACCATTCATATCACATCTTGAAACCATAAACCATCACCATTACATCACATATCTCCGAACGATTATCATAATAAACCATAAGAGTAATAATGACCATACTTAATCATAATCATTACCTTACATCATATGCATACGAATGTCTGGGCGTTACATGTACGTTCTATTTTAAAGCTGCATGTGATCTTATTACGTAGTATTCGTTATTTTCAGTTTATACATGTTGAGTCTTTAGACTCACTAGACTTGATCGATGCAGGTGATGATGAGTTTGAAGAGACGAGAGGTGGGGACCAGTGAGTTGGCTTGGACTGAGCAGGAGGCTAAATCCAAGGACCGCCATATTTTAAGTTTTTATGAAATGTTCAAAATGCTCCGATTTCACGTTTTGATTACAATGTTTAAACAAGCATTTTTTCTTAGTAACTTTAGTTATGTTCACTCATTTGCAAATATTTCCGGTTGGACAGTTCGTTTATGATCACAGTTTGAATGTTTATTGCTATTTATGAAAATTTTTATTTTTCCGCAAATTTCAAGTAGTTTAAAAGTACGGTACGTTACAGTTGGTATCAGGGCGGTGTTCTTGTAAAGGGTTACGCCTACTGCCAGTTGCGAGAAGCTCACGAAGCCACACCTCAAGTCCGTAAGTTTTAAAGTTTTGAATTATTTCATGTAGTAAGCATTAAGTCATGATTTCAGCATGTACATGTTTTAAGCTCGAATTACGTGCATCTTATGCTATTGATATTTTGTTCATGCATATTGGGTTTACGTGTTGGGTAAATTGTTGGATCAGTATGCCTCCTAGACGCTTGATTAACCGTGAAGTAAGGGATGAGGATAGAGAAGCTCGAGTTGAGGGGAGAGACGCTCCTCCTCCTCCACCGCCAGATGATATGCAGGCACAGATTTTTGAAGGAATGACTCAGTTCTTCGCACAATTTGCGGGGAATGACTCAGTTCTTCGCACAATTTGTCGTAGAATAAATCTTTAAACTCCTCCCAACATGTGTCACTGGAGGAACGACGATACACACGACACACTTCGGGGCGCTTTTGGCTAGTCTTCCACAATGATGATTTGGACCAAACTCAAAATAATAAAGTTATAGCCTTATGTCTTATCTTTCTAATGAAAGTGGCCTCACATCATTTGGATCAATATACAAAACATTATGCTAAAAACCACAACTACTGCCACAGTTTCTTACCGTTTTAGCACTTCTATTATTTATTTGGCTAAATATCAACTTTCTATTCTACCCATACATTCTCGGTTTCATTCTAAATCATTCAATACCATTCATATCACATCTTGAAACCATAAACCATCACCATTACATCACATATCTCCGAACGATTATCATAATAAACCATAAGAGTAATAATGACCATACTTAATCATAATCATTACCTTACATCATATGCATACGAATGTCTGGGCGCTACATGTACGTTCTATTTTAAAGCTGCATGTGATCTTATTACGTAGTATTCGTTATTTTCAGTTTATACATGTTGAGTCTTTAGACTCACTAGACTTGATCGATGCAGGTGAGGATGAGTTTGAAGAGGCGAGAGGTGGGGACCAGTGAGTTGTCTTGGACTGAGCGGGAGGCTAAACCCAAGGACCGCCATATTTTAAGTTTTTATGAAATGTTCAGAATGCTCCGATTTCACGTTTTGATTACAATGTTTAAACAAGCATTTTTTCTTAGTAACTTTAGTTATGTTCACTCATTTGCAAATATTTCCGGTTGGACAGTTCGTTTATGATCACAGTTTGAATGTTTATTGCTATTTATGAAAATTTTTATTTTTCCGCAAATTTCAAGTAGTTTAAAAGTACGGTACGTTACAGTTGGTATCAGGGCGGTGTTCTTGTAAAGGGTTACGCCTACTGCCAGTTGCGAGAAGCTCACGAAGCCACACCTCAAGTCCGTAAGTTTTAAAGTTTTGAATTATTTCATGTAGTAAGCATTAAGTCATGATTTCAGCATGTACATGTTTTAAGCTCGAATTACGTGCATCTTATGCTATTGATATTTTGTTCATGCATATTGGGTTTACGTGTTGGGTAAATTGTTGGATCAGTATGCCTCCTAGACGCTTGATTAACCGTGAAGTAAGGGATGAGGATAGAGAAGCTCGAGTTGAGGGGAGAGACGCTCCTCCTCCTCCACCGCCAGATGATATGCAGGCACATATTTTTGCAGGAATGACTCAGTTCTTCGGATAATTTGCGGGGAATCAGGCTGCAGTGAATACAGGGGTGAGGCCCAGACCAGAGGCTGTGTACGAAAAGTTTAGGAGGATGAATCCTAAGGAGTTCTCGGGGACTACTGACCCGATGATAGCTGAAGGATGTATTAAGTCCATCGAGGTGATTTTTGCATTTATGGAGCTTCAAGATGCAGACAGGGTCAGATGTGCGACATTTCTTTTGACAGGGGATGCTAGAATGTGGTGGGATAGTGCGTCGGTGTCGGTGATCTTGCAGACACTGACGTGGAATGGGTTTAAGGAGGTATTCTACTCCAAGTACTTCACTGAAGAAGTTCGATCCAGATTGACTAGGGAGTTTATGACGCTGAGACAGGGAGACAGTAGCGTGGCAGACTTCGTCAGGAAGTTCAAAATGGGGTGTCACTTTGTGCCCTTGATAGCTAATGATGCCCAAGGGAAGCTGAGGCATTTCATGGATGGTTTGCGGCCGATCTTGCGCCGTGATGTTAGGGTTGCTGGTCGTACTACCTACGCCGTTGCCGTATCTAGAGCCTTGGCGGCAGAGCAGGACCAAAGGGATAACGAGAGTGATAGGAAAGGTAAGAGGCCCTATAAGGCACCTCAGCAACAGCAGCAGCAGAGAACCAAGTTTAAGAGGCATTTCCAGGGGCAGCAAGGGAAGAAGCCATTTCAGGGACCGCCGAAAGGCAAGGGTTCTGTTCCACAGCAGAAGGCTCCTCAGAGGCCGGTTGAGTACCCAGTTTGCCCGAAATGCCACCGCCAACATCCGGGACAGTGTTTACATGGATCATACAAGTGCTTTAAATGTGGAGCCAGCGATCACATGTTAAAGGAGTGCCCACAATTGAGGCAGCCGACCAAGGGAAGGGTGTTCGCCATGCACGCTCAGGAGGCGAACCCAGACACGACACTATTGACCAGAAAAATTTTCATAAAGAGAGTATCCACCTTCGCTAGTCACCTGGATGTCAAGTCTATTGGACTCGACGTGAGCTATTCAATGACAGTCCCATCAGGGGAAAAATTCTCAGCTACTAGTGTGATCAGAGACATCGATCTCGAGCTACAGGGCCACCTAGTGTACGCCGATCTGATCGTGTTGTCGATGCCAGAATTTGATATTATCTTGGGAATGGACTGGCTGACGAAGAACAGAGTTCTCATTGATTTCCAGAAGAGTTCAGTGTTAGTAAGACCTTTGGGCATCGAGCAGTTTCTCTTTGAGCCAGATAGATGGAGGAGTTTCCCTCGCAGATCTCTTGCATGCAAGCGTGGAGGCTTATTCACAAGGGTTGTCAGGCTTTCTTGGCCAGCGTTATTTCCGCACTTGACATACCCACTCCGTCAATAGCTGATGTACCAGTAGTCAGAGATTTTCCTGACGTATTTCCGGATGACGTCACAGGCCTTCAACCAGAGAGAGAGGTGGAGTTTGCAATTGACCTTGTGTCAGGCACCGTGCCAATCTCTAAGGCACCCCGTCTAGCTCCAGCTGAGATGTTAGAGCTCAAGCAGCAGATTCAGGAGCTTCTAGACAAATAATTCATCCTCCCTAGTTTCTCACCATGGGGCGCACCAGTGCTCTTTGTGAAGAAGAAAGAGGGGAGCATGAGGCTGTGTATCGATTACCGAGAACTGAACAAGGTAACGATCAAGAATAAATACCCACTTCCAAGGATAGATGACTTGTTCGATCAGTTGCAAGGAGCTACAGTGTTCTCTAAGATAGATCTTCGATCGGGGTATCATCAGCTGAAGGTGAACGATGCAGATGTTCATAAGACAGCCTTCAGAACCAGATATGGGCATTACGAGTTCTTAGTGATGCCATTCGGACTGACAAATGCTCCAGCTATATTTATGGACTTGATGAATCGAGTATTTCAGCCCTACCTGGATAATTTCGTCATAGTATTCATTGACGACATTCTTATATACTCGAAGAGCCACGATGAGCACAGTCAATATCTAAGTACAATTTTGCAGGTTTTGCAGAGTCGCAAGTTGTTTGCGAAATTCAATAAGTGTGAATTATGGTTGGAGAAGGTAGCGTTTTTGGGGCATATAATATCTAGCATTGGTATCGAGATGGATCCAGCTAAGGTAGCAGCAGTTAAGGAATGGGTTGAATCGAAGAATGCGTCAGAGATTCACAATTTCCTAGGCCTAGCAGGCTACTACAGGAAATTTATTCAGGGATTTTCTTCGATTGCAGTACCACTCACTTCATTGACTAAGAAGAATGCCAAATTCATGTGGAGTGATGAATGTCAGAAGAGCTTCGGTACTTTGAAAGAAGCTCTTATTTCAGCGCCAATGTTAGCCATGCCAGCAGGGCAAGGTAATTTCGTGTTGTACATCGATGCATCTAAGCTCGGATTAGGTGCAGTGTTGATGCAACAGGGTCGGCTTATAGCTTATGCTTCCAGGCAGTTGAAGGTGCATGAGAAGAACTACCCGACTCATGATCTTGAGTTAGCTGCAGTGGTCTTTGCATTGAAAATATGGAAACACTATCTGTATGGTGAGAAATGCCATATTTACCGATCACAAGAGTCTCAAATATTTCTTCACGCAGAAAGAGCTTAATATAAGACAAAGACGGTGGTTGGAGTTGGTAAAAGACTACGATTGTGAAATTAGCTACCATCCGGGGAAAGCTAATGTTGTGGCAGATGCCTTGAGCCGTAAAGTTGCAATAGTAGCACAAATGTCAGTACAGAGACCTCTTCAGTCAGAGATTCTGAGATTTGGGTTAGAGGTTTATCCTAAAGGCAGAGCTCCTAAGCTGTCTAATCTGACAGTTCAGTCTTCGTTGCTAGACCGAATCCGTACAGTTCAGCCTTACGATGAGCAGTTACAGAAATGGAGACTGAAGGATGAGGACAAGGACAATGTACTCTACTCAGTGTCTGATGGTATTGTGAGATACAGAGGTAGAATGTGGGTGCCTAGTGTTGATTCGATCAGAGAGGATATTCTGACAGAGGCACATGCATCTCCGTATTCTATTCATCCAGGACGTACCAAGATGTACAAGGATTTGCAGGTTCTGTATTGGTGGTCAGGTATGAAGAGAGACATCTACCGATTTGTATCTGAATACCTCACTTGTCCGCAGGTGAAGGCAGAGCATCCGAGGCCAGCAGGAATGCTTAAGCCACTCCCTATCCCCGATTGGAAGTGGGAGAATATCACCATGGATTTCGTTGTTGGTTTACCGAGGTCAGTCAGAGGATCCAATGCTATTTGAGTTATATTGGATCAACTTACTGAGATGGCACACTTATTGGAAGTGAAGACGACTTTCTCCATGACGCATTATGCGGAGCTCTATATCAGGGAGATAGTTCGATTGCACGGAATTCCAGTTTCTATTGTGTTCGACCGGGACCCGATGTTTACATCGTCCTTTTGGAAGATTTTGCATGAAACCATGGGGACAAAGTTGCTATTCAGTACAGCTTTTCACCCGCGGACAGATAGCCAGTCTGAGCGAGTGATTCAGATTTTAGAGGATCTATTGTGAGCCTATATGATCGATTTCCATGGGACTTGGGAATCTAAGCTACCTCTAGCGAAGTTTACCTACAACAATAGTTTCCAAGCATCTATTGGTATGGCTCCCTACGAGGCATTGTATGGGAGGAAGTGCAGATCGCCGATTCATTGGGATGAAGTCGGTGAGAGAGCAGAACTCGATCCAGAAATAGTTCAGCAGACTGTAGATGTGGTGGTCAAGATCCGAGATAGGATGAAGACCGCACAAAGTCATCAAAAGAGTTATGCTGACAAGAGAAGAAGAGATCTAGAGTTTTCCGTAGGTGATCACGTCTTTGTAAAGATAACACCCATGAAGGGTGTTATGAGATTTGGGAAGAGAGGAAAGCTCAGTCCGAGATTTATTGGACCGTTCGTGATTCTTGACAGAGTTGGGACATTAGCTTATCGTGTAGCCTTATCGCCGAATCTGGCCGGTGTACACAATGTGTTTCACGTCTCGATGCTAAGAAAGTACCTAGTTAATCTATCGCATGTTTTGAGCTACGAGCCATTGCAGTTGGCTCCAGATCTTTCATATGAAAAAAAACCGGTCCGAATCCTAGACAGACAGGAGCGTAGACTTCGGAACAAGGTGACCAAGTTGGTCAAAGTCTAGTGGCTGAATCAAGCAGTGGAGGTAGCCACTTGGGAGACAGAAGCAGATATGAGAAATCTCTATCCAGAGTCGTTTGGTAAGATTTAATTTCGAGGACAAAATTTATATAAGTGGGGGAGGAGCTGTAGAGCCCCAAATTCAGTACACGTAAAACCCAAACATTTTTTAATAGTTAAATCATTTATTTAATTTTAAAGTGATTTTTAGCGATGCATGATTTATGAGATTTCATTATTTTAAATTATTTATGCTTATGTGATGCACGTTAAAAATATTTTCTTGCGTTTCATGTTTCAAGTGATTATCCGATGCGGGATCGAGGAAAAGAGACCCGCGACGAGTTTGACAATTTTAAAACGTGGTATTTTATTTTAAGTTAAGGATGGGTCATTTTAAATAATTTATTTAGTTCTAGCATTTTAAAAGCCTAAATTATTTATTTGAGTGATTTTAGAATTTTAAAATTTTTAAAGTCTAGCAGTTGTGAATTTTATTTAAATTAGAAAATTTTATTAGAGTGTATAGTAGTTTACCATTTTGATTAACTTGTTAATTGAGTTAGTGTTTTAAATTAGCTTGTTAAATTTTAATTAAGCAATAATTTGGTCCTAATTATATTAAACACACGCACAAACCCACACTTACACACACACAAGACCGATATCACGCACACACACAAAATCACAATTTCAGAAATTTGTTCTTGAGAGAAAACTAGGGTTCTTAGTAGAGAGAGAAGCCGCTCCCTTCCTATATATTTTCTAGCAACTTTTCGTGGTTTTGTTGCAAGAAATCGTGCCACGTTCATCCCGGATCGTCTCTCGCATCCTTCCCACTTCGGTGTCGTCGATCGGTAACGTTAAAGATTTAAAGACATGTATATTCTATTTTTCCTGCATCAATCTCGTCATATTATGAGTTGTGTTGTTTATTATGCGTAAAAATCCATGTGTGATGTGCAAAGTTTGAGCAGAAAATTGTTGGATCGATTTTTGAATAATTTTTAGATCTAAAACTCGTAATTTGCTGTCATTTTAATTATTGCGATTTTTCGGTCAAGTTTCTGGAAAAATCTTCAACATATAAACGTAGAACTTTTTGACACCTTCGATTTGACAGTAAATTCGAAATATTTTGATAAGAAATGAGTGAGTTGTGATCGTTTTCGTGGAACTGCTCAGACTGCGTTTTCTGAAAACTTATGCTATTGACCTGTTCTTGAAGTTTTATTGTTGCAGGCTTCGTTGGGGATAGGCGGGTGATCGCTGCTGCGTATAGGTAAATTTTAAATGATGTTGGGATGGTTATTGTTGTTTCTTTTCGTGTCGTTAGGCACTTGGGAGAATGAGTAGTCGTAAAAAAATCGTTTTGTTGTCAAAAGTCGTGTTCGCGGGTTTATTGTGTTACTTGTGATACGTGATTATTTTGGGGCAATTGTATAGGCTTGAGTCAGTGTT
Organism: Primulina tabacum; assembly: GCF_025594145.1. Taxonomy (NCBI): domain Eukaryota; kingdom Viridiplantae; phylum Streptophyta; class Magnoliopsida; order Lamiales; family Gesneriaceae; genus Primulina; species Primulina tabacum. The sequence goes on from NC_134558.1 coordinate 4,926,494, forward strand.
ATAGTATCCTAGGATGGGTCTCGAGGTGTCGATTCATGGTCGGGATGATCGAGCTAGGGGGATTAAGTCACAAGCACAAAAATTTTCGTTGGTTTGCTCCTCCCGCAGGTACTCGGACCCTGGCACGGGGTCCGTGCCTTTGTTTCTTCCAAGATGTCAAAATACAGTGGGTACACGGACCTGTAGACAGACCCTTACACGAGGTCCGTGCCTGAGTTATTTCAGTAGGGTGAAGATAGAGTACGGACCCGAACCCGGACTCGGAGAGGTGCACGGGGTCCGTGTACTCCATTTTTGGGAAAAAGTTTAGTGATTGTTTTGAGGTTTTATGTCATGGTTTAGTACGATAATTAAACGAGGTCAAATCCCGAGTAATCTAGAATGTCATAAGCTATTTATTTGATTCGGTGGTGAGCACGAATACCTACGTCTAAGTTATGTAAGACAAGTGTTGAAATTCATGTTAGTATGTGCAGCAGCGGCCCCAAGCGAGATCCAACGAATTCCTCAACGCCAAGTAAGTATGTTCGACGTGCAAAGAAAATATTTTCATGTTTTTGAGGTATGCTAAATGTCTTGTGACCAAATTATGTATGGGATTGGAAAGCGGTAAAGTATGATCAGGGACCAATCCACCCCGTTAAATTATGAACGGGTTTAGATCAGGATTGGAAAACGGTAAATTATGACCAGGGACCAATCTACCTGTTAAATTATGAACGGGGATCTCATGTATGTGGCAGTGGATCTTCCCTGTCAGCCCAGTACTGTGGTTTAGTCTGATCAGACGTATTTATGTATGGGTCACTTGCTTTGAAACACGCCTCTACGCAAAATGATGAAGTTTATGTATGTTCAAGTATGTACGATGTAACCATGTTTAAGAAAAGTTTTATGTGGATGGCACGTCTATGTATGTATGTACGTATGCTCAATCTTATTTATTCAAGTTCAAGTTCCAGTATGTACAATCCATTTTAAAGCTGCATGTTATCTTATTACGTAGTACTCGTTATTTCCAGTTTATACATGTTGAGTCTTTAGACTCACTAGACTTGATCGATGGAGGTGATGATGAGTTTGAAGAGACGAGAGGTGGGGACCAGCTGATTTCACGTTTTGATTAAAATGTTTAAACAAGCATTTTTTCTTAGTAACTTTAGTTATGTTCACTCTTTTGCAAATATTTCCGGTTGGACAGTTCGTTTATGATCACAGTTTGAAAATTTATTGGAATTTATGAAAATTTTTATTTTTCCGCAAATTTCAAGTAGTTTAAAAGTACGGTACGTTACACTAAACTAGGTAAAGATCAAATCTTCCGTAGGTGGGCGTTCTCGGGCCTGAGATTCTACCGCTCGGGCGCGGGATAATCTGGATATGGCACGCTAGGGCGCGGAGTGTTCTAGAATTCACTTCTTGTACAGTAAGTTTGGCGCTCGAACGGCATGATTTGACCCCTCAGGCGCGGAGGGTTCTGCCTTCTTCTTCGTTTAATACTCGCACAACGATCCTATGGCTTCCAAGCTCATTTCCATGCATCACGAACCCTTCAAGGCTTGGAATCTTGCTTGCAAGCTCTTCTTGATTGCTCATGAGTCCATGCAATGCTTCCTTGAACCTCCTTCCAATCTTTTGAACGCCATGTCCCGCCAGATTCTTATCATACTCCCCTTCTTCAAAAAGATTTGTCCTCAAATCTTGTCTACTTACACAAAAACGAAGCAAGTTAGAAATAACAAGGATTATATTATCAACATGCTTACCTTTAAACTCAAGTTTGTATGCACTATCATTTGCTCGCTCCATCAGCACTGGAAATCTCACATCAACATTGCCTTTCCTGTAAACTCATCAACTTCACCACATACCAAATAACAAATGACACCAATGATAAAATATCACTAAGTATCACAAATATCATATTTCTCTCCTTCTTAGACCTAATCAACACCAAAATAATATACATACACGTGTACGACCACAGCTAACTAGGAATAAGAGTAGTTCATGCACGACATAAGACTCTAGCCGAAATGTCAATATCTTATATGCAATGCATGTTTCACAATCCCACTCAATATACTTCTTCATATGCAACCAACATATATAGTCATGCAATTTATCAAAGTTAAAACCACCACAATACTCCTCACTATCACGTAGCCCATGCAATGAATATAGAATTAAAAATTTATTCTCTTTAAAATGTATTCATCATGAATGAAGAAATTATCATAATCAACCATGCACTGTACATCGCTTAACATCATTCAACTCACCAACTACTGGAATACTATCATCAACAAATTTGTTAACCAAAACCTCAAATTTAAGTTCCACCACAACATCAATTCTAAGTTCAGGCTCAACTACAAGCTCAATTTCAGATTTAGGTTCAACTACAACCCCAACCTCAAACTCAGATTCAACTACAACCTCAACCTCAACCTCAATTTGAGATTCAAGCTCAGTAGACGACACTAGTATTGTCACCTCCTTACATGGACAATGGCTAATATCATGCCCAACTTCGAAACACCAACAACATATAATATCACAAGTACGAGAAATTGAATTTTTAAATGTACCTTGATATTCATATTTGGTAGTTGCACGTCTCAACTCCTCCATTGGCCTAGCAATGATTTCCTCTTCCAAGCTCATCCGCCAAGTGGATGTCAAAGGAGCCTCATACAAGCTATGCTAATCTATCTTACCACCTCTCCTATTATCGTGATTTGGAACGAACAACTTCCCCATCATCCTTTTCATCTCATCTCACGTAACTATTGCGTCATACCCACATCGTCTCATACCCATTATTAACTCATCCCACCAAGTAGTAGCATAGTCGGTAAACTCACTACAAACTCGTCTTACCTTCATTTCTTCGGTATAATCCTCCCGGCTATCAAATATACACTCCATTCTCTCTTCCAACTCAAGGTACGCCTTTGTATTGGCTTCCCCACTGAAAGATGGAACTGTCATCTTCATGCCACTCAGTCTATACCCTTCCCGGCTTCTATACACATTATACTCATCACATCGCCTATCATCATAAAGATCCACGTACAACGCTCTATTCCCTACAAATATATTACTCGCCTATTCCCATCATCTCGCCTATCATACGTCTCATCTTTTTTGCACATCCTATACTTTTTCACGTAGATGCTTAAACTCCTTCTCCCATATACTATCCAACCCTCCTAACATTGTTTAAAATTGTCAACATACCTACAAGAAAAGGTTAGTAGAAAAACAATAAAAAATAAGGTTTCCTCACCACAAATTCTCACTAATCACTCCAACGAAAATTCACTCGACTCTTTTTTTTTGTCCTCACTACAAATACCTCGCATGTCACTCTAAGAAATAAACGCTAACCCTCAAGTATTTTACTCGATTTTTTGAGAGATCTCTCGTAGGGTACGCTTTCGGCTCTGTAGCTTGTGTGCATCAAACTCACAAGTTCAAACTTCACGACACTTGCAAACTAACATACACGGGCTGTGTAAAACAAGAAATTTGAATTTTTTTATTGTGAGGGACACTTGAATATGGTTCCCACAAGAGAATATAACAAAATAGCAAAACCAAGTTATGACAATTTTTCGAATTTTTTGTACTTTTTTTTTCACAAAGGATGGTTGTGCAACTCGAAAAAAAGAAAAAAAAACCACAACTAAAAATTTTAAGAATCGCAAGATTCACGAAAGAAGAACGATAAAACAGATCCGATAACAAACGAAGGATAAACACAGATCTGATAATAAAAACAATAAACTTACTTGAATCAAGGGGAACCAAAAGCTCTGATACCAAATAATGCGATTCTTTGATCACGAAAAGAAAACTCACTCGAAAATAGAATCACACCCTCGATTCGATGAAACAAAGAAAAGGTTGTGTTGTCCCGATCTTTTTGAAACAAGTAAATATTCACCTCTAAATTACAAAAGAATTTAGCAACAAATATTAACGAGATAAACAATCGATCTCAAGCGAACCTTCAAAGAACTCGTCTTTGACAATCCGAGAGAAGAACAATCGACAAACGCTACTAAGTGTTAAACTTTGATAAGTTTGATTTGAGAAACACACAAAGGTGTATACAAAGCCAAGATTTGAATTTGAGAGAAAAACTCACTAAATATGATTAAAACTCAAGAATAATTGTTTACAATCATCAAAATTTGTGCATATATTTTTTACAAATAAAAAAGATACTCAAAATATAATTACCTAATTAAATTGTACTCTAAACTAGGTAAAGATCAAATCTTCCACAGGTGGGCGCGCTCGGGCGCGAGATTCTACTGCTCGGGCATGGGATGTTCTGGACAGGGTGCACTCGCACGGTAAGATGTTACCGCTCGGGCACGGAGTGTTCTGAAATTCACTTCTTGTACAAAGTGTTTGGCGCTCGGGCGGTATGATTTGACAGCTCGGGCGTAGAGGGTTCTGCATTCCTCTTCGTTTAACACTCACACAACGATCCTATGGCCCCCAAGCTCATTTTCATGCATCACGAACCCTTTGAGGCTTGGAATCTTGCTTGCAAGCTCTTCTTGATTGATCATGAGTCAATGCAATGCTTCCTTGAACCTCCTTCCAATCCTTTGAACGACATGCCCGGCCAGATTCATATCATATTACCTAATTAACTAGGACTCTAAACTGGGTAAAGATTAAATCTTCCGCAGGTGGGCGCGCTCGGACACGAGATTCTACCGCTCGGGCGCAGGGTATTCTGGTCAGGGCGCGCTCCGACAGTAAGTTGTTACTGCTCGGGCACCAAGTGTTCTGGAATTCTCCGCCTGAACAGTCACTGTGGCGCTCGTGCGCGACATTTTACCGCTCGGGCGCAAGGCACGCGCTCGAGCGAGAAGTTTTACCATCTTAGCACCGAGCTCTCGGGTTCGGATTCTTGATTTGGCGTCCTCTTCATAATTTAGCATTTGAATAACATTGAAATGGCTTCCAATTCATGCCAAATTATTTGAAGCTACGAATATAGGTCGTATGATCTTGACAACACAGTTGTCTAGATCTCCTCTCAAGATTTATCACGTGATGTCCGGCCATATTCATATCATAATCCCGAGTGAACAACAATCAAAGTTGGGCATGATATTAGCCAATGTCCATGAAAGGAGGTGATAATAGTTGAGTCGTCTGTTGAGCTTGAATCTAAAATTGAGGTTGAGATTGTATTTGAAACGTCCTCTATTTTTTTTTACAATCATAAACTCGAAAATTACTAAATAAAATAACTTAACATTTCTGTAACTTATAATAATTTAACATTTGAATCTCAAGTGCATAAAAAAAATCTTTAAATCGTCAACTAACCAAAACTTCTAAATCGACCTTTACAAAAATCAACTAATAATAAAATAAAGCATAAAAATCACGAATAAAATCATTAACACTAATCTTTTAAATCTTTAAATCTAACAAGCTTGTGCGAAAAATAAATGTCCATTGGGAGTGTACTGCCGCACTCGATCCATTCAAGCGTCAGTGCCTCCTCAAATCATCAAGTCCTGCATCATTTAAATCTAGTGAGTCTAATGACTCAGCACGTTCTAAACATGAATAAAAAAATAATACATATACATTCACATGCATTTAAAAATCATATTTTTATTTAAAATAGATTTTAAACATAAATAAACCATTTAAAGTAATTTTAAACATAAATAAATCATAAATCATAAAATTATTTTAGTCGTAAAGCTTTCAATCCTTTATCATTTTAGGAGAAGTTTGTTCCTTGAAAGTGACTAGCTTTCATCCTCCGGTCGACTGATCAGTCTTCAGCTCCACATGGCCCAAGGGGGCGGGCACTAGGCTCCGTTATGGAAATGTGATCGTCATGCTCCCTCGGGGGTCTTCTCCCATAGACGGGCTCCTTGGGGGCCTTTTCCCATAAATGAGTTCTCTCTGGGCCTTTTCCCTTACAACAACTCCACAAAATTGTAAGTTCACCTTTCTTTCTTAAAACGGATCCCCCACATATCATATATCATTTGTCACAGTCAATTCACATCCCTCAAAATATTTTTTTCCTTTTCTTTCAAAAGCATAAAATATCATAACTCTCTAAAAATATCATTTTAACAGTAAAAATTGCTCAGCTTTACCATAAATCATAAAATATCATATTTTTATCAAAATCATCATTTTAAATCATAAAATATGATTTAACATGCATTATGATTCTTCGGGACGCTGCCAAGCTTTTACCAAATTCCCAAGTGAAATGACAGTTTTGCCCCTAGACATAAAATTTCTCCATTTTAACTTTTTCTTACTTTCAATGATATATGATTATTCCAAATGGTTATTTAAGCTTAAATCAAATTTTTCATAATTTTATTCAGCCCAATTCGAGGCTTTTCATTTAATTCTTTAATTAACAATTCGCGAAGCATTTAATTACCGACTAAATTTAAACTTTAATATTTTGATCCCAAATCTTAAATATAGACTTTTTATTACCTAAACTACTCTTGTGAGCCATGAACCACCCCCGTGGACCCATGGTTCAAGACTTTGTTCTTTAATTCTCGTTTTTGACCCATTGTCAAGACCACCAAGCCATCTCTCGATTCCACCGGCCGTGCCAACTCAAGCCAGACCCTAGCCAACCCATATAGGTACCCTCCTGACCAACCATGTCCCATAGAAACTGACCCTAGCTCGTGCGCGAGCCCTGTAACAAGGACCCAAAATCTGTGCGTGAGCTTCCCACCTTTACTAGGACTCTTAGCCAACTAGGACTCTCCTACTCGAGCCACCACCGAGCGCACCTGACCCTCACCGAGCCTAGACCATGCCCAGATCCAACCTAGCCAGGCTAGGACTCTTTCTAGCCATGACCCACATCCAGCACAGGCCTCAAACCAAGCTCTAGCCAAGCCATGAGTCCCTATGCACAAACCGAGCCACTTGAAACAAGCCAACATGTAGAAACCCTAGGTTCTTCTAGCAACTCACGTACAAATTTCTTGATTATTGTCCAGCCCTCATTTATTCACTTTTATGACTCTTTCATGTTCCTTAAACACAAATTATTGGCAGCGTGTCCGTTGGATTCTATAACATTTTCATATAAGCGTAAAATCATCATATTTTTGAAAATAATTGTTTTACCGTAAAAAGAATCAAACACCTATATTTTTCATGCACAAACAATTAAAACATGCATATTATGATTTGAATGATGCGTAAAAGGGTTTAGAAAATGTGTCTTTGCATTTATAACGCTCGAATATTCAATTGTCGGCGAGGGTGCGAAGTTGGACGACCGGACGACGAAGAACCCTAGATTTTCCTCCTCTTGATTTTCTCGAAATTTATGTTCGTGCAAGTGTGTGTTTTTGGCTGGTTTATGGTGTTTTGAAGCACCAAGATAACTTATTACTAGATTTAATTGCATGATAATGGGCTTTGGTTTTAGGCCTCAAAGTATAGGAATAATTGTGCCTACTCAATTTGGTTAAATTGGGCCCAATAATTCTTATCTACTTATTATAAAGCGTTAATAAATTCAGGGTAGCCAGTTTCCATTCCGTAACAGGTAAGCCTCCCTACAGGTGTCTCTTGCTAAGCATCACTACCTAGGGTCAAACACACGTGTAATACACTCTTTCTCCCATCTCACCCTTTCTCTGCAGGTTGCAATTGCTCTCAGCCCTCTTCCTTTTTCATTTTTCCTTGGCTTCTCTCTTTCCCTTATTTCAGAGATCGGCTTCCGAGAAAGGTTAGGCAACGTGCGTTTTTTGAAACCTCCTTTCTCCAGAGCCTCGGTTTTGCCTCCACTTCGCTTCTTCTCCAGCTCCTCGACGTCACCTCTACTGCTGTTCTTTGGAGTATAGATTCTTTTGGGTGAGTGAAAGAGATTTGGGGGTTGGTTATTGGGCTTTTGGAATTGATTGGGATTGATTGGATTCCAATATAAATTTGAAGAATTGTTATTATTGATTCTCTTGATTTTGTTTTAATCATCAGCCTCGTTATTGATGGAAAATATTATAAAATAGGCACTCATAATATCTATCACAGTCTTCATAATCTTATATTGATTTGTGATAATCACAATAACATCAAATTCGAGCTTTTTTATTTTTGTAGTTTTATATGCGAATAAAAAACAAGCCACCCGGCTTGATTTCCGTAGAAGAATTTTCATGGTACTATTTTATTTCTCATTTCATGTCAATGTAGGAAAACTACTACCAGAGGTGATTTGCGTTAGTAGTGATCTAGATGTGAACTGTGGTTGATTAAAATTGATATTCTTTCTGTTTAACTTTATGGACAACAATGTTTGTTTAGTTGTTTTCATAAAGATTGAATTTTGAACTGGAATGCCAGTCTTGTTTCTCTCTCTCTTGTATATAAAAAGCTGATTTTGTATCCTTACACATTAGCTTATAAATGAAGTTTAGGATTGCCTCTTCGAGTGCAATTTCTAATCCATCTCGGAAATCTTTTGGATCGTCTGTGGTAAAATGTATTCAATTTTTCACTTGTTATTCTATTAATTTTCAATAGATTTATAAACTTGCGACCAACTTACGGATCATATTAAATTTTTTATTCCTAGATTATTGTGTGCATATGTAGCTAAAAGTCATGGTTGGTATGCCCATAAAAAATTTCTTTTGAGTTTCTGTCATAATTGTCAAGGCTTCTGAAGTTTTTCAATTTTGAGTCGAGCATAACATGATTTAATCTTTTGGTTATTTCTTGAGATTCTTACTATTTTTTGTGTTTTGCAATAGAAAATCAGTCAAAATGGAAGTTTTTGTTTTGAACAGATCTTGGAGTAGTTTGCTGGAAGCACTTTCATGCTTGAGAACTCATTCTCTGTAAAAACTTGATGGTTTGAAGTTTCTAGGAAGTTTTCTAAAGATGCATGACTAAAACTGAGCCTTTCGAGGCCATTAAATACCAATAGGATAAATGAAAAGGGTTCCATGCTGTTAGTTACTCAGAGGAATAATTTGTGCCATCAAACTCTGCCTGTTGAATCCTTGCATTGTACATAAAACATGTGTCTTGCAATTGTCTTGTTCTGCCATCAATGTCCTGATTATGTGGTTCATTGATCGTATTTTTGTATGCTACTTTTTTGTTGTTACTTTAGCTGGGACTGAATTATGTATGTTATTTATTCTGTTTTTTTTCTGAAATGTGTATTTTCTTCAAAGTTAAGGTGTATCAGCAGAATACAAGTGTTTATCCTGTCTCCTTTTGGATTGGTTTACTTTTAATGGTGTGATGATTAGCTGGCTGAGTGTGATTTGTGAACATTCATTGATTTTGGTTTTCTCTTAATGGCAAGTTATTCTTGCATTCTCTTCTCTTTGGATATGCTTAATTTTTTTCCTCATCTTCCTGCAACGCCCAAAAACTTTTGAAGAAAAAATCATGTCTACTAATCGGATAGGAATTTCAAGTATGTTGTTTCTACTAACTGAATTTAGTTTGTTACGAGAGCAAGATTACAACAATGGGTATTTGGTACAACCTATTGGGCATGCTAAACCACAAACAGGTGGTAGTGACCTGGACCCTGGAGAGGATGATGAAGATCCTAAAAGCGAGGAATATCTCGAAGGAGAAGATGATGAGGAAATCCTAGATGGAGAAATTCAAGTGTTGCCATCATCTTCATCCGACAAAAGAAAAAGAAATGAAGATTCTCATGGACAAAATGATGATGATGATATGCTGCCGTACAACAAATCCTCGAAGAACCATTATCAAAAGTTGTTATGTGTTGGGTTTGAATGCAGTAGCCGTTGGTGCTTGGGTTTCAATGGTAGTTGTTTGGGGTGTTTAAACGGAGGGAAAGTAGAAAGAAATTGGATGTTAGAGAAACTTGTTCTTTGATTTTGTTCTATTTTGATTTGGCGTGTAAAAAAAAAAAATCAAAATACTGGGTGGATGATATTTGCACCAAACGGATCACCGAATTTTTGGATATATTTGGGCCTCACTTTACTTCTTTACGCGGAATTACCTGACGTCGTTATCATTTTCGTCTAATAAAAATGAGTGAGACATGACTATGGATGAACAACTACTTTAAATAGTTATAAAAATAATATTTGGTGATCGATTATACTGAACAATTTATACTTAAATTGAAATTTTCTGTAAACGTCCAGTTGTATGAAATCACTTTTTTTTCTCTATTTAAATTTGATAATATTGCCAAAATATATTCTCTTAATGTCAAATTTAGTATATTATATCAGTGATCTTTTTATAAGATTACATATATTAGGTACAGTAAAAACAAATACAACAAAATTTTATTTTATTAGAAAATGGCAATTTATAAATTTAACGGAGTAGAATTCGAAAACCCTGTTTCACGTCTCAACTACCAAATCCTAATAAATAATTGTACCATTAAAATTGCCAATATTCACTAGCTAGTAGTGAGATCAGCTATGGATCTTCTATTTTCGAATTTATAATAACCTATTTACGGAGTAGATCCCTCATTAGATATTCAGATAAGAAAATAATGTATAATCAGTTTGAAACATGTTATTAAAATTCTCTCGTTTGAACACCAACACAATCTTTTTCCTAACTATTTTCGCTTTACAAATTCCTTGTTTTCCCAAGTTTCTTATTATGTTAAGCACATTGTCAACTTGTAATACTAAATGTATGAATATAGATATAAAAGAAAATAAAAAAATTGTTACACTCATAATACATATAGCTTTAAAAATTACATTGTTAAATAAGACCTACACAAATATAAATAATCATGTGTTAAACTACAAATTTGGGTAAGACACCTCAAGAATTGAGGTGCCCCTACATAGTTTAATTAAAACATAAATGTTTATAAAATTTAGTTTCCAAAAATAATATTTTTGACCTTTTCAAAAATCCTTGTTTGTCCAAAACCGGCTTCCCGGGAAAAATCGAGCTCGACTAGTAAATAATTCAAATTAGAGTTTTTTTAGAAAAATTAAATCATTTTAAATCATATTGAGAAGCCTTGAAAATATTTAGTGAAAAATATTTATTCTAGTCTTGATCGTCCACGGTCTTCTTTCCCCAGCCTATTATCGAATATTTGAGTAAAATCCTTTAATTTCATGAAAACATGCTCTATAATCATTTAATCATATAATCATACCTTTAATCATTTAATAAATATCATATATTTAAAATAATTTTAAATAAAACAATTAAACAATTCAAATAATTTGCATGCATGTGATTTACTTATGTTTGGTTTTTCGGACGTTACAAATCTCCCCCACTTAATTAGAATTTCTTCCTCGAAATTTTTCCTTATCTTAATAAATGAAAATCTTGGCTCCCCTAATCACATCATACTTAACTCTCAAATCTTGAAAATTGTAATTCTATCCCAAAATTTTCCTAATGTTGACTCCTAAATCCAACTCAAGTAGTGCATGCGCCCTATTCTCTTCTAAGTTCTTCATTATTCCAATCAATTCCCTAAACCCATTTTAACATTTCATGCAATAATGGCCATTGTAAGAACGTTAAACAACGAGGTTACCAGAATTAATGTTGTGCCGGCTCTGCCTCAGCCTCTTCAGCTTGCATCACATAGACCCTTCTGGTCGTTGGTTTCTTGGGATTTGTTCAATTCCCGGCCTTATGTCCCAATTCCCTGCATTTGAAGCACTTGTAGGTGCCCCACATGCACTTGCCATAATGTGGACGATTGCACTCCTTGCACAATGGTTTCTCATCAGCCTTCGGAACGTTCCCTCTAGGTGGTTGTCCTTGTGGTTTTGGTGGTTCTGGTTGTTTAGGTGGTCCCGTATAAGGCTTCTTATTATTCTGACTAGCTTGCTGAGCACGATTCTCTTTCGCTGCATCTCCCATTCAATGTCCTTCTGTAACGCCCAAACATTCGTATGTTTATGATATAAGGTAATGATTATGATTAAGTATGTTTCTTATTCCTTTTATGGTTTATTATGATGATCGTTTGGGATATGTGATGTAATGGTGATGGTTTATAGATTCAAGATATGATATGAGTGGTATTGAATGATATGGAATGAAACAGAGAATGTATGTGTAGAATAGAAAGTGCTAAAACGGTATGAAACTGTGGCAGTAGTTGTAGTTTTTAGCATAATGTTTTGTATATTGATCCGAATAATGTCAGGCCAATTAAAGATGAAAACATGTGCTCTCTTATAAGATGCATTTTATGCAGAGGTGCATGTCCCTCCTATAAGATTCGTTTTTACGAAGAGGGTTAGCAATGAATGAACTATCTTATAAGAACTATCAATTCTTCAGTTAATCAACGAAAATGAATATCATCCCTATGTATTGTTGTATTATGATTCTTGACGGATGATATTAATGATGATTCGACGTTTATGAAATGAGATGGATAATATTTTCAACAAAATGGAATTGAGGCTATACATTTTATGTTTTACAATAAAATGATATATTATATTTATCTTGTTAGTATTGATTCCATTTGCTGAGTTTTATACTCATTCCAGTTATGTTCATGTGATGCAGGCACAGGTAAGAAAGACTGATCATCCTTGAGTTGTCGAAGCGAGTGAAGGACATATGCCAAACTTTGGAGATATTGGTTAGATGATATTTTGATGTGTTAAGATTTTGGTTATTTTGCGAAACATCGAAAATCTTTTTTTGTATCTGAATTAGAAATATGTGTATATACTATATTATCTGGTATCTGATGTATATTAAAATCTTTTGCAAGTATTTATGTGTTGTTTGAGACAGGTGGCATGTGCGGGGAGATGCTGCCCAACTTTTTTTAAAGTAACACATTTTCTTCAAATTATATTTAAAAGCTTCCGCACTGATTATGTGTTTTAGCCACGAGTGTTACATTTAGTGCTATCATAGCCGAGATTTTCGGAACAATGATTTGGCATATGATTTCCTCTGCTTTCGACAATTCAGTATGTATGTACCTGCATCATTTGATATAATATGGATGTGTAGCCTCAATAATTATGATATGTAATGTGTGGAAATGGTTTTAAACTAATATGTATTATATGATCATGCCACCTAAACGTAAAGCACCAGAAGTGGAGGATAGTTCATCATCCAGAGTGGTTGGTGAATTTAGCAAGTTACTGAAAGAACATGCCAAGGTACATGGCGAGCAAATTCAGGAGCTCTTATGGATGCAGAATGCAGGGCGAGGGAGAGAGAGAGAGAGAGCAAGTGAAGCCCGAGCCCAGTAGTGAAGGCGCATACGAAAGATTTCGTAAGATGAAGCCACCAGAATTTGATGGTAGCACTGATCCCATGGTCGCCTTGGAATGGGTAAAAGCTGTGGAGGCTATATATGATTACTTTCAGTTTGATGATAAAGATCGAGTTAGCTGTGCCATTTTTCTACTGATGAAGACGGTGAGGACTTGGTGGGACGCCACCAAGATACCAGTTAATGTCTCGGCACTCAAGTGGCAGGAGTTTAAAGATTTATTCTACCACAAATATTTTCCTCGAGATGTTCGAAGTCAGAAAGTGAAGGAATTTCTAGAACTGAAGCAAGGAAATATGTCAATGCAAGAGTATATTCTCAAATTTGAAGAGGGGTGTCAGTTTGCCCCATATCTGGCCAGCAATGACATCGAAAAGGGAGAACATTTTCTTAGAGGTGTTCGGGCTGAAATTAAAAAAAAAACGTTCGAATGTCAAAAGCTGCTTCATATAAAGAGATTGTTGAAAAAGCAAGGATGGCTGAGCAGCACGAAAAGGAAATTGAAAGAGAAAGACAGTTGAAGCGCCAAGATTTTTCTGCTAAGGGCCAAGTATCTGGATGGAAGGGTAAGGGTAAGTTCATAGGCAAAGAGAAAGAGGAGCATCGACCCAAAGCTCCTATGCCACCGCCTGCGTATGATCGACCTGTATGTCCAAAATGTGGCAAAATGCATACAGGTGAGTGTTTGGTTGGAAGTAATCGATGCTTTCATTGTGGAGGTGTTGGACACATCATCAAAAATTGCCCAGTAAAGGGTGAGAAAGGGAATGACAGGGTTCAAGGCAGAATCTTCTTAATGACCAAAGAAGGCGCAAATCCTGATTCTTCTGTTATATCAGGTACTATCTTAATTTCAGGCAAGGCCGCTATTACATTGATTCACACTGGTGCTACGCATTTTTTTATGTCTGAAATTTTTTTGCGCTCCTTGAATGTTGTTCCATCTTATGAACCCCTCCACTATAGTATTTTGTTGCCATCGGGAGACGAAATATGGCCTTCTAGTATTCTTTAAGGTTGTACAGTTCAAGTTAATGAGAAAATCTATTTTGTTGATCTTATTATTATTCTCATGGTGGCGTTTGATGTTATTTTGGGAATTGAGTGGCTATCGTCATATCGTGCCGTTATTGATTGCGTGGCTAAGACGGTGCGATTTCCTACAGAAGATGATGATAGCGGGATTTTCCAGAGTTCAGGTATTTCGTTGGGCACTCCTTGTATTTCTTGTCTCAAAGCTCAAGAAATGTTATCAAAGGGGTGTCAGAGGTTTTTACCTGCTGTGATAGATGTGAATACTGAGATGACGATGAAGTTGAATGAGATTGAGGTAGTTCGGGATTTTCCTGATGTATTTGCAGATGATGTGCCTGGATTACCACCTGACAGTGAAGTTGAGTTTGTGATTGACGTGGTTCCAGGTACTGCTCCGATTTCAAAAGCTCCTTACCGTATGGCCCCGAATGAAATGAAGGAGCTGAAGAATCAGTTGCAGGATATATTAGACAAAGGCTTTATTCGTCCGAGTTCTTCTCCGCGGGGATCTCCGGTTTTATTTGTCAAAAAGAAAGATGGATCTTTGCGGTTATGCATTGATTACAAAAAAAATCAACAAAGCCATGATCAAGAATAAATATCCATTGCTGAGGATTGACGATCTTTTTGATCAGCTGCAGGGAGCGACAGTGTTTTCAAAGATCGATCTGCGTTCTGGTTATCAGCTGAAAGTTAGGGAAGCTGACATCCCTAAAACTGCATTCAGAACAAGGTATGGCCATTATGAGTTCTTAGTCATGTCATTCGGGTTGACGAACGCTCCGTCTGTCTTTATGGATCTAATGAACCGGGTCTTCAAGCCATATGTGGATAGCTTCGTTATCGTTTTAATTGACGATATCCTGATTTATTCCAAGACTCGGGAACTTCATGCCGAGCATCTCAGAACTGTATTGCAGTTATTGAGGGAAAAGCAGTTATACGCAAAGTTAAAAAAATGTGAATTCTGGTTAGAGCAAGCATCATTTCTGGGCCATATCATTTCGAGAGACGGCATTGCAGTGGATCCCATGAAGATTGAAGCGATTAAACAATGGCCTATTCCTACGACAGTCTCCGAGGAGCGTAGTTTTCTTGGTTTGGCAGGTTATTATCGACGTTTTATTGCTAATTTCTCCAAAATAGCCCTGGCATGAACCAATCTGATGAGGAAAGCGGTGAATTTTGAGTGGACAAACGAGTGCCAACACGGATTTCAAGTATTGAAAGACAAGTTGACATCAGCCACTATCCTAGCACTTTCGTGCGGCACAGAAGAATTTATTGTATACACTGATGCTTCAAAGATGGGACTTGGAGCTGTACTGATGCAGTGTGGGAAAGTAATCGCTTATGCTTCTCGTCAGTTGAAGGACTATGAGAAAAATTATCCCACCCACGATCTTTAATTGGCGGCTGTGGTCTTCGCTTTGAAAATATGGAGGCATTATCTGTATGGCGAGAAATGTGAAGTTTTAACAGACCACAAGAGCTTGAAATATCTATTCTCACAGAAAAAACTCAATATGCGGCAGAGGAGGTGGTTAGAACTTTTGAAAGATTATGATGTGATCATTAGCTATCACCTAGGTAAAGCAAACGTCGTTGCAGATGCTTTGAGCTGCAAGTCAGTTTCTTCTTTGAGCTCATTGATTCAAAAGCCGTTGTTATTGGATCTTCAGAGGAGCGAGATTCCTATAGTAGAGCAAGGGACCATCGCTAGACTTTCAGCTTTGGTTATTCGACCTACGTTGACAGATAGGATATGACGCGAGCAGCCTAATGACAATCAATTGATGGAACTGCGATCCAAAGCCGATGAGAAAGGAAATACAGAGTTTGCAATGAACACTGATGATTTGTTAACGTTTAGAGGTCGGATATGTGTTCCCAGTGGTGATGACATTTGACGGGATGTTTTGACAGAGGCTCATACCACGCCATACTCGATACATCCAGGTAGCACCAAGATGTATCAGGATCTCCGACGTCTATACTGGTGGCCAGGTATGAAAAGTGATATTGCAAAGTTTATATCCGAATGTTTAACATGTCAGCAGGTAAAGATTGAGCATCAAAGAGCTGCTGGAACTTTGCAATCCCTCCCAATACCTCAGTGGAAGTGGGAGTACATCACTATGGACTTCGAAATGGGACTTCCAAGAATACCAAAGGGTTACAACTCCATCTGGGTGATTGTTGACAGGTTAACCAAGTCGGCTCATTTTCATCCGGTCAAGACGACGTTTACAATGAACCAGTATGCTGAAGTCTATGTATCTGAGATTGTGAGACTTCATGGTATCCCTATGTCAATTGCATCTGATCGTGACCCAAGGTTTACTTATGAATTCTGGAAGAGGTTGCACAGAGCCTTGGGCACCAGGTTGGCTTTTAGCACAGCATATCATCCTCAGAGTGACGGGCAGTCAGAGAGGGTGATTCAGATTCTTGAAGATAGGCTACGAGCCTGCACGATTGATTTTTCTGGTAGCTGGAATTCTAAATTGCCACTTGCGGAATTTACATATAACAATAATTATCAAGCGATGATTGGCATGGCACCATAAGAGGCATTGTACGGCAGAAGATGTAGGTCACCGTTGAACTGGGATGAAGTCGGTGAAAGAAAGATGTTAGGACCAAAATTGGTCCAACAGTCAGCTGATGTGATTGCTTTAATTCGGGATAGAATGAAAACGGCCCAATCCAGACAGAAAAGTTATGCCGATAACCGAAGAAGGCCTTTGAAGTTTGAAGTTTGAGATCATGTATTTGTCAAAATTGCTCCTCTCAAAGGCATTATGAGATTTGGTAGGAAAGGAAAGCTGAGCCCAAGATTTATCGGCCCATTTGAAATTCTCGACAGGATTGGAGAAAGAGCATATCGTTTAGATTTACCGCCGGACTTGGATAGAGTCCAGAATGTATTTCACGTCTCAATGCTCATGAAGTACATCTCGAACCCTTCCCATGTTCTCAGACGTGAACCGTTGGACCTGATGCCGAACTTGACTTATCAAGAAGTACCAATCCAGATTTTAGATCGCAAGGTTAAAGTACTGATGAATAAGGAGATCGGCATTATCAAGATTCTTTGGCGTAATCAGTTGGTTGAAAAAGCAACGTGGGAGCCAGAGGAGGAAATGAAATAGCAATATCCTGAGTTATTCGCAAAGTAATGTCAATTTCGGGGACGAAATCTCTTAAGGAGGGGAGAATTGTAATGCCCAGACATTCGTATGTTTATGATATAAGGTAATGATTATGATTAAGTATGTTTCTTATTCCTTTTATGGTTTATTATGAAGATCGTTTGGGATATGTGATGTAATGGTGATGGTTTATGGCTTCAAGATATGATATGAGTGGTATTGAATGATATGGAATGAAATAGAGAATGTATGGGTAGAATAGAAAGTTGATCTTTAGTCAAATAGGTAATAGAAGTGCTGAAACGGTATGAAACTATGGCAGTAGTTGTGGTTTTTAGCATAATGTTTTGTATATTGATCCGAATGATGTCAGGCTACTTCCAATAGAAAGATAAGACATAAGACTATAATTTTAATGTTTTGAGTTTTGTTCAAATCATTGTGGAAGACAAGCCAAAAGCGCCCCAAAGTGTATCATGTGTATCGTCGTTCTTCCAGTGACACATGTTGGGAGATTGAGCATAACTTTTTACTCAAACCTTCAAATGACATGAGGCCAATTGGAGATGCAAGCCAAGACATAGAGCTACACATGTTGGGAAGGCATATAATCGGTTGAAAGTAATTTTTCCTCATTTCCCTTCTCTTCCTTTTCTCTTCTCACGGTTTGGCAGCTAGGGTTCCTCTTTTCTCCTTCAATCCAACTTCTTCCAAGACATTAATCTTTGATTGAAACCTTAATCCTTGCTTGGAGATTATAAGTTCTTCTCCTCAAGAGTTTAGGAGCAAGGTAAGAAAGCTTATTTCTTGGTTTAGTGATTGAAGGAAAGACATTGGGTTGTTTGGTTTGAGTGTTGAGCTAAGATTGTTAATATAATGATTGATGGTATTATTATTATTATTGTGTTGTAGGAATCCCTCAAGAACTTAGCAAGCATTTGTGTATTGGGTTGTAAGTGGAATCATTTCTTAAAAGCATCACATGATCCAATATGTATGTATTTTGATGATTTTATGACGTTGACTCCTTTCAAATTCCATTCATGATATATATATGTAAATATGTATATATGGTCGTGCAATTATATGCATTTTGAATGAAAAGAGTTAAAACTTTAAATGATTCCTCTAATGTGTTCGATAAAATGCCTGAATGAAGTTTTATATGATTGAATGATTGGATTGATAGTGATAGTAGCGGTGTTGCCTCTGGCAATTCTAAATCCGCAATGTAATTAGTCAATTAACAATGAAAACATGTACTCTCTTATAAAATGCAGAGGTGCATGTCCCTCCTATAAGATTTGTTCTTACGAAGAGGGTTAGCAATGAATGAACTATCTTATAAGAACTATCAATTCTTCAGTTAATCAACGAAAATGAATATCATCCCTATGTATTATTGTATTATGATTCTTGACGGATGATATTAATGATGATTCGACGTTATGAAATGAGATGGATAATGTTTTCAACAAAATGGAATTGAGGCTATACATTTATGAAATGAGATGGATAATGTTTTCAAAAAAATGGAATTGAGGCTATACATTTTATGTTTTACAGTAAAATGATATATTATATGTATCTTGTTAGTATTGATTCCATTTGCTGAGTTTATACTCATTCCAGTTATGTTCATGTGATGCAGGCACATGTAAGAAAGACTGATCATCCCTGAGTTGTCGAAGCGAGTGAAGGACATATGCCAAACTTTGGAGATATTGATTAGATGATATTTTGATGTGTTAAGATTTTGGTTATTTTGCGAAACACCGAAAATCTTATTTTGTATCTGAATTAGAAATATGTGTAGATAATATATTATCTGGTATCTGATGTATATGAAAATCTTTTGCAAGTATTTATGTGTTGCTTGAGACAGGTGGCATGTCCTAATTGCGGGGAGATGCTGCCCAAATTTTTTTAAAATAACACCTTTTCTCCAAATTATATTTAAAAGCTTCCGCACTGATTATGTGTTTTAGCCACGAGTGTTACACCTTCAGTGACTGCTCTGCTCAAAAGCTTTGGCATCGGCAGCAGTATAATCAGTAGGATCGCCAAGCATCACATCACGACGGATAGTCGGCCTCAAACCATCTAGGAAGTGTCGTAATTTTTCAGCAGCATCATTCGCAATCAAGGGCACAAAGTGACAGCCCCTATCAAACTTAAGCACAAATTTAGCAACAGAGCAATCCCCCTGATGGATACTCATAAAATCTCTCTTAAGCCTAGAACGGACATCAGCAGTGAAATATTTATCATAGAACACCCTCTTGAAATCCTCCCATGTCAAAGTTGCTAGATTCACCCCTCGCTCCGCTCCCTCCTACCATAAAGAAGCGTCGCCCTTCACCAGATAGATAGTACAACGAACTCGATCAGCGTCCGTCATCACCTCTAAAGATCGAATCCATCCCTCAACAATGAATGGATCAGTAGTGCCATGAAAATCCTCAGGATTCATACTCCTAAATTGCTCATATGCAGCCTCCGGTCTAACCCTCGCTCCATTACCTTCATGTTGCTCTAGTAAACATGCCATATCAGTTAGTTCATGGGCACTAGCATCTTGATTAGGTGGAGGCTGTGGAATCTCCTCCTCATGTCTATCCTTATTTTTCCTACGTAAAATCCTTCTAGGCGGTATCTATGTACACGTCGTCCAAACCACGTAACCAATATGCACTTAAATTATTTTTTTCATGCAATATGCAACTAACATTTATATCATGTATTACAAAACCATTTTAGAAAAAAAAAATTTTAACATATAAAATATAAAGCAGTAAAAACTCACATACTTGAGGCGTGACTTTTTGAGCTTCTCGGAGTGACAGTACACAACCCTTTGGGGAAAACCTTGGCTCTGATACCAACAAAAACGTCCTCTATTTTTTTTTATAATCATAAACTCGAAAATTACTAAATAAAATAACTTAACATTTCCGTAACTTATAATAATTTAACATTTGAATCTCAAGTGCATAAAAAAATCTCTAAATCGTCAACTAACCAAAACTTCTAAATCGACATTTACAAAAATCAACTAACAATAAAGTAAAGCGTAAAAATCCCGAAAAAAATCAGTAACAATAATTTTTTAAATATTTATATCTAACAAGCTAGTGCGGAAAATAAATTTCTCTCGGGAGTGTACTACCGCACTCGATCCACTCAAACGTCAGTGCATCCTCAAATCATTAAATCCTGCATCATTCAAACCTAGTTAGTTTAATGACTCAGCACGTTCTAATCATGAATAGCAAATAATACATATACATTCACATGCATTTAAAAATCATATTTTTATTTAAAATAGCTTTTAAACATAAATAAATCATTTAAAATAATTTAAGTATAAACAAATCATAAATCGTAAAATCATTTTAGTCGTAAAGCGTTCAATCATTTATCATTTTGGGTGAAGTTTGCTCCTTGAAAGTGACTAGCTTTTATTTTTCGGTCGACTGATCAGTCTTCAGCTCCACATGGCCTAAGGGGGCAGACACTAGGCTCCGCCATAGAAATACAATCGTCAGAATCCCTCGAGGGCCTTCTCCCATAGACGGGCTCCCTCTGGGCCTTCTCCCGTAAATGGGCTCCCTCTGAGTCCTTTTCCCTCACGATATCTCCACAAAATTATAAGTTCACCATTCTTTCTTAAAACGGATCCCCCACATATCATATATCATTTGTCACAGTCAATTCACATCCCTCAAGTGAAATGACAGTTTTGCCCTTAGACATAAAATTTCTCCATTTTAACTTTTTCTTACTTTTAATGATATAAGCTTATCCCAAATAATTATTTAAGTTTAAATCTAATTTTTCATAATTTTATTCAACTTAATTCGATGCTTTTCATTTAATTCTTTAATTAAAAATTCGCGAAGCATTTTATTCCCGAATAAATTCAAACTTTAATATTTTGATCCCAAATCATAAAAATAGATTTTTTATTACCTAAACTACCCTTTTGAGCCATGAACCACCCCCGTGGACCCATGGTTCAAGACTTTGTTCTTTAATTCTCGTTTTTGACACATTGTCAAGACCACTAAGCCATCTTTCGAATCCACCGAGCCACGGCCGTGCCACCTCAAGCCAGACCCTAGCCAACCCATCTAGGTACCCTCCCAAAACCGACTTCTCGGGAAAAATCAAGCTCGACTCGTTAAACAATTCAAACTCTAACATTTTTAGAAAAATTAAATCATTTTAAACCATATTGAGAAGCCTTGAAAATATTTAGTGAAAAATATTTATTCTAGTTTTGGTCGTCTCCGGTCTCCTTTCCCAGTCTATTATCGAATATTCGAGAAAAATCCTTTAATTTCATGAAAACATGCTCTATAGTCATTTAATCATGCAATCATACCTTTAATCATTTATTAAATATCATGTAAGCATTTAAAAAAAATTTAAATAAAACAATTAAACAATTCAAATAATTTGCATGCATGTGATTTACTTATATTTGGTTTTTCGGACGTTACAAATCTCCCCCACTTAATTAGAATTTCTTCCTCGAAATTTTTCCTTATCTTAATAAATGAAAAGCTTGGCTCCACTAATCACTTCATATTTAACTCTCAAATCTCGAAAATTGTAATTCTATCCCAAAATTTTCCCATTGTTGACTCCTAAATCCAGCTCAAGTAGTGCATGCACCCTATTCTCCTCTAAGTTCTTCATTATCCAATCAATTCCCTTAACCAATTTTAACATTTTATGCAATAATGGCCATTGTAAGAACGTTAAACAATGAGGTTACCAGAATTAGTGTTGTGTCGGCTCTGTCTCAGCCTCTTCAGCTTGCATCACGTAGACCCTTCCGGTCGTGGGTTGCTTGGGCTTTGTGCAATCCCCAGCCTTATGTCCGAATTTCCCGCAATTGAAGCACTTGTATGTGCCCCACATGCACTTGCCATAATGTGGATGATTGTTCTCCTTGCACAATGGTTTCTCATCAGCATTCGGAACGTTCCCTCTAGGTGGTTGTCCTTGTGGTTTTGGTGGTTCTGGTTGCTTAGGTGGTCCCGTATAAGGCTTCTTATTATTCTGACTAGCTTGCTGAGCACGATTCTCTTTCGCTGCATCTCCCATTCAATGTCCTTCAGTGACTGCTCGGGTATAAAAGCTTTGGCAACGGCAGTAGTATAATCAGTAGGATCACCGAGTATCATATCACGACGAATAGTCGGCCTCAAACCATCTAAGAAGTACCGTAATTTTTCAGCAGCATCATTCGCAATCAAGGGCACAAAGTGACAGCCCCTATCAAACTTCTGCACAAATTTAGCAACAGAGCAATCCCCTTGACGGAGAATCATAAACTCTCTCTTAAGCCTGGAACGGATATCGGCAGTGAAATATTTATCATAGAACACCCTCTCGAAATCCTCCCATGTCAAAGTTGCTAGATTCACCCCTTGCTCCGCTCCCTCCTACCATAAAGAAGCGTCGCCCTTCACCAGATAGATAGTGCAACGAACTCGATCAGCGTCCGTCATCACCACTAAAGATCGAATCCATCCCTCAGCAATGAATGGATCAGTAGTGCCATGAAAATCCAGAGGATTCATCCTCCTAAATCGCTCATATGCAGCCTCCGGTCTAACCCTCGCTCAATTACCTACATGTTGCTCTAGTAAACGTGCCATACTGGCTAGTACACGGGCACTAGCATCTTGATTAGGTGGAGGTTGTGGAATCTCCTCCTCATGTCTATCCTCATCTTTCCTACGTAAAATCCTTTTAGGTGACATCTCTTTACATGTCGTCCAAACCACGTAACCAATACGCACTTAAAATTTTTTTAAATGCAACATGCAACTAACATTTATATCATGTATTATAAAAGCATTTTAGAAAAAAAATTAACATATAAAATATAAAGCAGTAAAAACTCAAATACTTGAGGCATGACTTCTTGAGCTTTTCGGAGTTACTGTACACAACTATTTAGGGAAAACCTTGGCTCTGATACCAACAAAAATTTCATCTACTTTTTTTTATAATCATAAACTCGAAAATTACTAAATAAAATAACTTAACATTTTCGTAACTTATAATAATTTAACATTTGAATCTCAAGTGTATAAAAAAATCTCTAAATCGTTAACTAACCAAAACTTCTAAATCGACCTTTACAAAGAGCAACTAACAATAAAATAAAGCGTAAACATCCCCAATAAAATCATTAACAATAATCTTTTGAATATTGCGGAAAATAAATTTTCCTCGGGAGTGTACTGCCGCACTCGATCCACTCAAGCGTCAGTGCATCCTGAAATCATCAAATCCTGCATCATTCAAACCTAGTTAGTCTAATGACTCAGCACCTTTTGTAACATGAATACCAAATAATACATATACATTCACATGCATTTAAAAATCATATTTTTATTTAAAATAGCTTTTAAACATAAATAAACCATTTAAAATAATTTTAAGTATAAATAAATCATTTTAGTCGTAAAGCGTTCAATCATTTATCATTTTGGGTGAAGTTTGCTCCTCGAAAGTGACTAACTTTTATCCTTCGGTCGACTGATCAGTCTTCAGCTTCACATTGCCCAAGGGGACAGACACTAGGCTCTACCATAGAAATATGATCGTCGGAATCTCTCGGGGGCCTTCTCCAATAGACGGGCTCCCTCTAGGGTCTTTTTCCGTAAATGGGCTTCTTTTGAGTCCTTTTCTCTCACGATATCTCCAAAAAAATTATAAGTTCACCATTCCTTCTTAAAACGGATACCCCACATATCATATATCATTTGTCACAGTCAATTCACATCACTCAAAATATATTTTTTCCTTTTCTTTCAAAAGCATAAAATATCATAACTTTCCAAAAATAACATTTTAACAGTAAAAATTGCACAGTTTTACCATAAATCATAAAATATCATATTTTCATCAAAATCATCATTATAAATCATAAAATATCATTTAACATGCATTATGCTCCTTCGGAACGCTGCCAAGCTTTTACGTTCCCAAGTGTAAAATTATTGTTTTGCCCCTAGATGTAAAATTTCTCGATTTTTTTTAAATTTTTCTTACTTTTAATGATATGGTCCTATCCCAAATAATTATTTAAGTTTTAATCTAATTTTTCATACTTTTATTCAACTTAATTCGAGGTTTTTCATTTAATTCTTTAATTAACAATTCGCGAGGCGTTTAATTCATGAATAAATTCAAACTTTAATATTTTGATCCCAAATTTTAAACATAGACTTTTTATTACCTAAACTACTATTGTGAGCCATGAACCACCCCCGTGGACCCATGGTTCAAGACTTTGTTCCTTAATTCTCGTTTTTGACCCATTGTCAAGACCACCGAGCCATCTCTCGATTCCACTGACCCACCTCAAGCCAGACCCTAGCCAACCCATCTAGGTACCCTCTTAACCAATTCTGACCCATATAACCTGACCCTAGCTTGCGCACGAGCCCTGCAACCAGGACCCAAAATCTGCGCGTGAGATTCCCACCTTCACTTGGACTCTTAGCCAACTAGGACTCTCCTACTCGAGCCACCACCGAGCCCACCTGACCCTCACCGACCCTAGACCATGCCAAAGCCAACTGAGCGCAGCCCAAGACCCTAGACCAGTGCTGCGAGCCACTTGACCTTAAAGACAGCGACCGCATGCTCAAGGTGCTTTCTCCCTTTTCAACGAGCCATCACCAAACCAAGCCACACCATCCCCTGCCCCAACCCTTTACCATATTCCTTAGTCCCTAAAGGACCGACCCTGAACCTCCCTGCTATAGCCACGGGCCCCCTTGGCTGCTGCCAACCCACACAGCTCGCGCGAGGAGTCCCTACTCCACGGGTCTCCTCCTAGGCTGCGACCAAAGAGTCCTAGCAAGGCTAGGACTCTTCCTAGCTCTAAATCACGTCCAGTACAAGCCCCAACCCAAGCCCTAGAAAAGCCGTGAGTCCCCATGCGCAAACCGAGCCACTTGGAACAAGCCAACATGTAGAAAACCGTAGGTTCTTCTAGCAACTCACGTACAGCTTTCTTGCTTATTGTCCAGCCCTCATTTATTCACTTTTACAACTATTTTCCATTCCTTAAACACAAATTATTGGCAGTGTGTCCGTTGGATTCATAACGTTTTCATATAAGCATAAAATTATCATATTTTTGAAAATAATCGTTCTACCGTAAAAATAATCAAACACCTATATTTTTCATCCATAAACAATTAAAACATGCATATTATGATTTGAATGATGCGTAAAATGGTTTAGAAAATGTGCCTTTGCGTTTAAAATGCTCAAATATTCAATCGTCGGCGAGGGTGCGAAGTTGGACGACCGGACGACGAAGAACCCTAGATTTTCCTCCTCTTGATATTCTCAAAATTTATGTGTGTGAAAGTGTGTGTTTTCGGCTGGTTTATGCTGTTTTGAAGCACCAAGGTAACTTATTTATAGATTTAATTGCATGATAATGGGCTTTGGTTTTGGACCTCAAAGTATAAGAGCAATTGGGTCTACTCAATTTGGTTAAATTAAGCCTAATAACTCTAATTTTATTAAAACATAAATGTTTATAAAATTTAGTTTCCAAAAATAATATTTTTTATCTTTCAAAAACTTCTTGTTTGACCAAAATCGGCTTCCCGGGAAAAATCGAGCTCGACTCGTAAAATTATAGAACTCTAACATTTTTAGAAAAATTAAATCATTTTAAATCATATTGAGAAGCCTTGAAAATATTTAGTGAAAAATATTTATTCTAGTCTTGGTCGTCCCCGGCCTCCTTTCCCCTGCTTATTATCTAATATTCGGGTAAAATCCTTTAATTTCATGAAAACATGCCCTATAATCATTTAATCATGAAATCATACCTTTAATCATTTAATAAATATCATGCAAGCATTTAAAATCAATTTAAATAAAACAATTCAAATAATTTGCATGCATGTGGTTTACGTAGGTTTGGTTTCTCGGACGTTACAGTAGTTGAATCTGAGTTTGAGGTTGAGGTTGTAGTTGAACCTAAATCTGAAGTTGAGCTTGTAGTTGTGCCGGAACTCTGAATTGATGTTGTAGTGGAACTTGAATTTGAGGTTGTGGTTAATAAAGTTGTTGATGATAGTATTCCCCTAGTTGGTGAGTCGAATGATGTTAAACGATGTGTAATAGAAGCTGAATCATTAGGTGGAGGAGAAGTGCCTATTTTGTGTACTATGGAGGAGGAGAGTAAAGAAAAAGGAACTATTGTACATCAATTTCTTGAGGAACAAAATGTTTCATTGGTTGAATTGAATCCAAGTTTCTTGATGATCAATTGAAATTTATTCAAAAGGTGAGTGAAAAAGAAATTTAAAATGGCCCAAAAAAAGAGAAAAAGAAAGAATGATATGGCCATAGAAAAGAAAAAATGAGAGAAAAGAAAAAGAAAAAGAGGCCAAAGAAAGAGAAAAATAAATTAAAGGCCCAAAAGAATGAGATAGAGAGTTGTTTCTTCTTGCATAAACCCTTTCATGTACCTTTTTACAAAATTGTTTATTATTACTGTGATGATATCGCCGATTCAATCTCGAGCATTGTTATTTCACCCTTGCAGTATTATGGAGATGTCATGATGAGGAGTCAAGCAAGAACTGATGGTGGAGGAAGGCCATGTGTTGATCAACATAACTTTGGAAGTAACCAAGGTGAGGTAAGGTTAGTTACCAACGCAACAACCATGAGGTACAAGTTTCATTCTTATCTTAATTCGTTTTTGTGTTGTATTCAATAATTTGGAGTGAGTGTTGAAAATGTGATGTCTAAAGTGTCTAACATTGAATTAACGTTTTTGCCGAGGAGTCATGGAGGTGAGAATGGTTTGGTATTGATTGAGTTAAGCTCAAATGTTATTGATTTTGATTTGTCAAAAGATTTAAAATTGATAAAACTTAGTCATGACCATGAATTGTATGCATTGTGTTCAAATCTTTGTGATGAGTTGAATGATTATATGGATAGTGCATTGAGTGTATCCTATTTGCATGATTTATATTTGGTTGGTGATGGTTTTGAGAGTAGTGATAAATTGCATGCACCTATTATGAATTTTAATTTCTCACGACTTACTAAGTTGATGGGATTTGTTTACTCCAAGAGTTTATATAAATTGGACTTATATTGTTGTGATGAGATAAGGCAGTCTATGAATAATACATGTGACATGTTCTATTTGAATGGGCTATATTTGCTTGATGGTGTCTTTGAAAAGAGCATGAATGAATATAAGGATTTCTATGTTCATGATGAATATACGTTTAAAGAGAATAAATTTGATATTCTATATTCATCGCATGAATTACCTGATGGTGAGGCGTATTGTAGTGGCTTGATAATTGACATAATGCATGATTATAAGTGTTGGTTGCATATGAAACGACATGTTGAGTGTGATTAAGATACATGCATTGAATATTGGAGAATGACATTTCCACTGTATTCCTATGTCATGCATCAGTTATATCTTATTCCTAGTGAGCTATTGTCGTACACGTATATGAATTTTATTTGTGTGCTAACTAGGTCTAAGAAGAAGAGGAATCTGATTTTTGTGATACTTAATGATATCTTATTGTTATTATTTGGTGTCATATGATATTTGATGTCTGGTTCCAAACAGTGATGGAGCACGTAGGAGACAGCGCCTACAATCTAGTATTGAAATGTAAGCATGTCGATAATTTAATTATTTTTATTACTAAGATGTTTCGTTTTTGCATAGGTAGCCAAGATTTGAGGACATATCTTTTTGAAGAAGGGTAGTATGATATGAATATGACATGGCATTACGAGCTAAATCTTGAGAAGAGTTCCAGACAGCAGTGTTGTCAAGATCATACGAGCAAGATTCGAAGCTTCAAAGAATTCGGCATGTATAACAATGAAGTTAGAAGATATTTTAATGTTAGTTAAGTGCTAAATTATGAAGAGGAAGCCAAATCAAGACTCGGACGGGAGAGCTCCATGCTATGGCGGTAAAACTTTGCGCCCAAGCGGTAAAATGTCATGCCCGAGCGCCACAGTCACTGTCCAGGCGGAGAATTCCAGAACACTCCGCGCCGGAGCGGTAACATCTTACCACCCGAGCGCACTCTGACCAGAAGACCCCCGCGCCCGAGCGGTAGAATCTCAGGCTCGAGCGCGCCACCCACGGAAGATTTAATCTTTACCTAGTTTAGAGTCCTAGTTAATTAGGTCATTAGATTTTGATATCTTTCAGATTTTGTGAACAATTTGAAGGACCGTGTGCTGGGCACCTTGAGGTGCTTCGAACACAATATTCTCCAAGAGCTGCAATAGCTCGTGTTCTAAGAATGTTTACGCTGATGAATTAAATCGAGTTTGATTTTAAATTAAACGAAAAATACTCGAAATAATCATTCGTTAAGAAACATTGATTTAATTCATATCTTGTGTAACTGAATAACTTAAAATAAAGGGAATCACTTGTGACATATATCAGTTCAATTATGGTGAAAACTGAACTGACAGATGTTCTAACTGGTCAAATCAGTTTGAAAACAGTAGTTAAACAATTAAATACACAAGATATGTTTATGGATGTTCGAAGACTTCAACTGCTCCTACGTCACCTCTTCTACCATCTCAGGTAGGATCCACTAAAAGACTTTGATCTATACAATTGATTTGTACAAACTCACTCAGCTTAGGACTTACCACATGCCTAACTGAACTCCTAGACTAGACTGAAGACAGCACCTTCCAACCAACACTTGTTTAACGTCTTTGTGTCAAAGACTACATACACAAGTTTATTGTCTTTGTGCAAGACTATATTTTAGTGGTGGTGTGTGTGTGTGAGAGAACTGATATCTGAAAACTACTCGAAAGTGTTTTCACACACTGAGGAAAATATGCTTCTAATGCTAAGTAGACAACACATTGAAGTGTTCCCTCTGGACTGATTGTTTTTTGTAAGCTGATATGCAATATGGGTGCCCTCTCTGTTTTTCAACATGCTTATTCTTGTATTGGTCTACACTGATCTTCTATATATGGGCGGGAAACTAATCGTACAGTAGACTCAATAATTGTATCCGTTGCAGCCTGAATGCGTTCTTTGATATTCGTGTCTCGACTTTTCGACATCTATGCTGGAATATTTTGTCTTTAAGCTTTGCCGCAACGTCTATTATTTTACTTTGATAGTACAGTTGCTTTTGTACTTTTGTGCACACCTGTATT
The DNA here is from genome assembly GCF_025594145.1 of Primulina tabacum. Taxonomy (NCBI): domain Eukaryota; kingdom Viridiplantae; phylum Streptophyta; class Magnoliopsida; order Lamiales; family Gesneriaceae; genus Primulina; species Primulina tabacum. The sequence goes on from NC_134558.1 coordinate 4,956,239, forward strand.
CCATTGAATAAACTTGTCGAGATCTGCAACTGATTGAATCCTAACTAAAGCACCTAACTGGTCATCAAAACTGATATTCAGTTGGGCTGGTGAAATCAGTTGACTCTTTAGTTGAATTGATTTCACTCTTTTAGTTGAACTGGTCAGCTGGGCTCTTCATCAGTTTGAGCACTTCATCAGCTGGTCAGACTTTTGAAAGGTCTTCTGCTGAACTGCCCATCAGCTGGACAATCAGTTGAACTGTTCTTTGATATATCAGTTGAGCTGATTTAGTTTGGGCAATTAGCTGGCACTTTCAGTTCGCATCTGTTAGCTTCAGTGTTGGCTCTTTAACTGATCAGTTCTAAATCGGATCAGTTCCAGCTTCCTGCACACTTAGGTAAATCATTAGAAACAAAATAACAAATTTTGTTATCATCAAAATCAAGATTGCGAACATGAAATGTTCCAACAACATCTCCCTTTTTGATGAACACAAAACTTGAACAATTAAAGCGATTAAAAAAATATATTTAAATTTTAAAATTTAACTGATTCTCCCCCTTTGGGAGAATAAAAAATATTTAAAAATGATTAAAAAGTATCAGTTCGAGGGATAAGAAAGCTCCCCCTCAATAACTGAATTTAAGAATGGGTTAAAAAAAGTTTAAAACATTTTTCAGTTCGAGGGAAATAAAGCTCCCCCTCACTAACTGAATTGAAAACTCCTTTTTAAAAATAATTATCTATGCCAAAATTTAGAAGCTTTAGTCATTTAAGTAGTTTAGACAAGATATATGGATATATCAGTTCAATCATCTAGAAACATAATTGGATAATCATGATGTTTTTTTAATCAAATAGATCTCTATTTTATTAAACATTTAAGTACACCATCAGTTATAAGGGAAAATTACTACTACAGTAGCATATTTTAAACAACATCAAATATCAATCAGTTTATATATGACAGAACTGAATATACCAACAATTGGTTGTCTTGAACTCTTGACGTGCTGCAACGATCTTGAGTCTTCTTGCCGGACAAATAGCTCGCTGCCTTGGACATGATCTCTGTGTTGCCAAACTGGTCGGGCTGATTCAAACTGGACTCAGCTGATGTTGAACCGCATTGATCATCTACTTGATCTGATATAGCAGTTAAGCGGTGACATACTGCTGATGATTAAGCTCAACTTTAATAATCCAACATCTCAAGATAGTTGGGCTTCGTCTGTTGATCAGCTTCAACTGGAAGGTCGGCAGCTGAAACCTTGTCTTCCGATCAGTTTTGCTGAATAGCCAACATGTAGGACTCATACCCTGCAGGTTGATTAAAGCCCCAAAGCTCGGAGTCGAGCTAAGTGGCCACAATGTTAATTGCATAACCAATCTTCTCAACTCTTAGCAATGAACCTTAGATAAATATTTTCAAATAGTTTTTAAAATAATATAAAGTACTTTTAAATAAATTTTAAAATTATTTTAAAGTAATATAATTTTAGTCAGTTTTCAAATGCCCTTCTTAGAACAGTTAGCTCTGATACCAATTGAAGGACCGTGTGCTGGGCACCTTGAGGTGCTTCAAACACAATATTCTCCAAGAACTGCAATAGCTCGTATTCTAAGAATGTTTACGCCGATGAATTAAATAGAGTTTGATATTAAATCAAGCGGAAAACACTCAAAATAATCCTTCGTTAAGAAACATTAATATATTTTATATCATGTGTAACTGAATAACTTAAAATAAAGGGAATCAGTTGTGACATATATCAGTTTAGTTATGGTGAAAACTGAACTGACAGTTGCTCTAACTGATCAAATCATTTTGAAAATAGTAGTTAAACAATTAAATACCCAAGATATTTTTATGGATGTTCGAAGAATTAAAATGCTCCTATGTCACATCTTCAACCACCTAAGGTAGGATCAACTCGAAGACTTATCTCTATACAATTGATTTGTACAAACTCACTCAACTTAGGACTTACCCAACTGCCTAACTGAACTCCTAGACTAGACTGAAGACATCACCTTCCAGCCAACACTTGTTTAACGTCTGTGTGTCAAAGACTACATACACAACTTTATTGTCTTTGTGCAAGACTATATTTGAGTGGTGGTGTGTGTATGTGTGAGAACTGATCTCTGAAAACTACCCAAAAGGGTTTTAACATACTGAGAGAAATATGCTTCTAAAGCTAAGTTTATAACACGTTGAAGTGTTCCCTCTGGGCTGATTGTTTTTTGTAAGCTGATATGCAATATAAGTGGCCTCTCTGTTTTTCCACACAATTATTCTTGTATTGGTCTTCACTGATCTTCTATAAATAGGCGGGAAACTGATCATACAGTGAGACTCAATAATTGTATCCGTTGCAGCTTGAATGCGTTCCTTGAGATTTGTGTCTCGACTTTTCCGACATCTATGCTGGAACATTTTTTCTTTAAGCTTTGCTGTAACGTCCATTATTGTACTTTGATAGTACAGTTGCTTTTGTACCTTTGTGCACACCTGTATTCCATTGAATAAACTTGCTGAGATCTGCAACTGATTGAATCCTAACTGATACACCTAACTGGTCATCAAAACTGATATTCAGTTGGGCTGGTGAAATCAGTTGACTCGTCAGTTGAACTGATTTCACTCTTTTAGTTGAACTGGTCAGCTGGGCTCTTCATCAGTTTGAGCACTTCATCAGCTGGCCAGGCTTTTGAAGATCTTCTGCTGAACTGCCTATCAGTTGGACAATCAGTTGAACTGTTCTTTGATATATCAGTTGTGCTGATTTAGTTTGGACAATCAGCTGACACTTTCAGTTCGCATCTGTTAGCTTTAGTTTTGGCTCGTTTAAATGATCAGTTTGAATCCTGATCAGTTCCAGCTTCCTGCACACTAAGATGAAGTATTAGAAACAAAATAACAAGTTTTGTTATCATCAAAATCATATTTTGTGAGTTTTTCTCTAAAATATAAATTATCAAATCAAACTTATCAAAGTTTAAGATTTGTAGTGTTTGTCGATTTTTTTTCACTCGGATTATCAAAAACGAGTTCTTTGAAGATTCGCTTGAGATCGATTGTTATCTTCGTTAATATATGTTGCTAAGTTATTCATAATTTAGAGGTGAATATTACACAATTACTTGTTTCAAAAAAAATCGGGACAACATAACATTTTTTTTGTTTCATCGAATCGAGTGCGTGACTCGTTTTCGAGTCTGTTTGCTTTTCGTGGTCGAAAAATCGTATAATTTGGTATCAGATCTTTTGGTTCACTTTGATTCAAGTAAGTTAATCATTTTTATTATCAGATCTGTATTTATCCTTCGTTTGTTATCAGATCTATTTTATCTTATTGTTTTTCGCCTTTCGTGAATCTTGCGATTCTCGAAATTTCTAAGTCGTTACTATTTTTTCGAGTTTGCACAACTATCCTGTGCAATCCAAAAAAAAAAAATTTACAAAAATTTTGAAAATATGCCATAAATTGGTTTTGCTATTTTGTTCTATTCTCTTGTGGGAGCAATATCCAAGTGTCTCTCACAATAAAAAAAATTTGTGTTATTATTTATCATTGAATCTTGTTCTTATCTTTACTGTGAGTCATATTCAAGTGACTCTCACAATCAGAGAATAAAAAATTTCAAATTTATTGTTTTACGCAGTATGTTAGTCAATTTGCAAGGATCGTGAAGTTTGAACTTGTGAGTTTGATGCACACAAGCTACAAAGCCTGAAACTGTACCCTATGAGAGAACTCTAAAAAATCGAGTGAAATACTTTGTGGTAAGCTTTTTTTTTGGAGTGACGTGCGAGATATTTGTAGTGAGGACAAAAAAATGGGAGAGAGTCGAGTGAATTTTCGTTGGAGTGATTAGTGAGAATTTGCTGGTATGATGTCTACCAATCGCCAATTTCAAACATTGTTAGGAGGGTTGGATAGAATATGGGAGAAGGAGTTTAAGCGCACTATGAATTCTTAGTGATGCCATTTGGACTAACGAATGCTCCAGCGATTTTTATGGACCAAATTAATCGAGTATTTCAGCCCTACCTAGATCAGTTCGTCATAGTATTTATTAATGACATTCTTATATACTCGAAGAGCCATGAGGAGCACAGTCAACATTTGGGTACAGTTTTGCAAGTCTTGCAGAGTCGCAAATTGTTTGCAAAATTCAGTAAGTATGAATTCTGGTTGGAGAAAGTAGCATTTTTGGGACATATTATATCTAGCATTGGCATTAAGGTTGATCCAGCTAAAGTGGCCGCAGTAAGAGAATTGGTTGAGCCAAAGAACGCGTATGAGATCCGTAGTTTCCTAGGCTTTTCAGGCTAGTACAAGAAATTTATTCAGGGGTTTTCCTTGGTTGCAGTGTCACTCACTTCATTGACTAAGAAGAATGCTAAATTTGTATGGAGTGAAGAGTGTCAGAAGAGTTTCAATACTTTGAAGCAAGCTCCTATCACAGCGTCAGTTTTGGCCATGCCATCAGGGCAAGGTAATTTTGTGTTATACACCGACACTTCTAAGCTTGGTTTAGGCGCAGTATTGATGCAGCATGGTTAGGTTATAGCTTATGCCTCTAGACAGTTGAAAGTGCATGAGAAGAACTGCCCGACTCATGATCTCGAGTTAGCTGTCGTTGTCTTTGCGTTGAAGATATGGAGACATTATTTGTATGGCGAGAAATGCCAAATATTCACTGATCATAAGAGTCTCAAGTACTTCTTCACGCAGAAAGAATTGAACATGAGACAAAGACGGTGGTTGGAGTTAGTAAAAGACTGCGATTGTGAAATTAAGCTAATGTTGTGTCAGATGCTTTGAGCATGAAGGTAGCATTTGTAGCACACCTGTCAGCACAGAGATCTATTCAGTTAGAGATTCAGAGGTCTGGCATTGAGGTTTACCCTAGGGCAGAGCTCCTAAGTTGTCTAATTTGACAGTCTGGTCTTCTTTGCTAGACCGAATCCGTAGAGGTCAGCTTTCAGATGAACAGTTGCAAAAATGGAGACTGAAGGATGAAGCCAAGGGCAGTGTACTCTACGCAGTGTCCGATGATATTGTGAGGTACAGAGGAAGAATGTGGGTGCCTAGTGTTGATTCGATCAGAGATGATATTTTGACAGAGGCACATACATTTCCGTATTCTATCCATACAGGGGGTACCAAGATGTACAAGGACCTAAAGATGATGTATTGGTTGCCAGGGATGAAGCGAGATATTCGATGCTTAGTATCTGAATGCCTTACTTGTCAGCAAGTGAAAGGAGAGTATCAGAGGCCAGCAAGGATGCTTAAGCCGCTCCCTATTTCCGAGTGAAAGTGGGAGAATATCACCATGGATTTTGTTGTTGGATTTCCAAGGTCAGTGAGGGGATCTAATACTATTTGGGTTGTAGTTGATCGACTTACTAAATCGGCACATTTCTTACTGGTGAAGACGACTTTCTCCATGACGCAGTATGCAGAGCTCTATATTCGGGAGATAGTCAGATTGCATGAGATTCCAGTTTCTATTGTGTCTGATAGGGACCCGAGATTCACATCCTCCTTCTGAAAGAGCTTACTTGCAGCTATGGGGACGAAGTTGCTATTCAGTACGACATTTCACCCTTAGACAGATGGCCAGTTTGAGCGAGTGATTCAGTTATTGGAAGATTTGTTGCGAGCACGTGTGATCGATTTCTATGGAAATTGGGAATCGAAACTACCCCTAGTGGAATTTTCCTACAACAACAGTTTTCAATCAATACACGTAAACTCATGTATTTATTAAATTGTTAAATTACTTATTTAATTTTAAAATCTTTTTAACGATGCATGATTTATGATTTACATTATTTTAAATTATTACATGTTTATTCGATGCACGTTGAAGCGTTTTCTTGAGTTTTATATTTCAGGAGAATATTCAGTGCAGGATCGGGAAAAGAGATCGGTGAATATTTAGGCGATTTATGAAAATGCGGTATTTTATTTCAAGTCAAGGAGATTGATATTTTAAATAATTTATGAAATTTTAAGCATTTTAAGCCTAATTTAATTTATTAGGTGATTTTAAGATTTTAAGCTTTTCAAAAATACTAATTTGAATTTGGGAATTTTAATCTTGAAAGTTTGGTACTTAATTATTTTATTGAATCTTTGATTGGGATTAAATAATTAGATTAGCATTATTTTATCACTAATTATTTAACTAAACATTTATAGTCTCTAATTAACCCAAAATTATCTCCCTAATTAATACACACACACCCCTACACGTTTCTACACTCACACACACACTTGCGTTCTCTTTTTTGAAAAGAACTAGGGTTCTTAATATTTAGCAGCAGCCACCCGTTACCCTGGCAAATTTCGGGAGTTTCATGCCCCCTTTTCGAGCAAGAATCATGTAGCAAGCGTTCCTCGGTCATCTCCCATAATCCACAGCGTCGGTATTCGTTATCTTCGAGCGTTTAGACACAAAGGCATGTATATTCTTTCATTTTTCGCATCGATCCTGTCATAGTAAATATTTTGATATATATTGTGTGTAAAAATCTGTTTATGTTATGCAAAATTTGAGCAAAAATGTTTGAAACGATTTTTAGATCTCAAAAACTGAATCTGCTGTCATTTCGAATCCTGTGAATTTCCGGTCGATTTTCTGGAAAAAACTTTCAACATATAAATGTAGTACTTTTTGATATCTTCGATTTGACAGTAAATTCGTAATTTTCAGACAAGAAACGAGTGAGTTATAATCATTTCGTGTGACTGCTCGAACTGTGTAAAAATGTGTTTTTTTGAGGATTTTCGAACCCAACCAAGTGGGCGGCGCCCGAGCGATAAGGTAAGATTTTACCGCCCGAGTGCCAAGCTTTCTACCAAACCAAAAAAAAAATTAAATTTTTGTCTTGGACAGACATGCATAATGTATTAGTATGTTCGACGTGCAAAGAAAATGTTTTATGTTTTTGAGGTATGCGAATTTTCTTGTGACCAATTATGAACGAGTTTGGAAGCCGAAGAACGTGTCCGGAGACCTCTCCACCTCGGTAAAGCATGATCGGGTTATGATCAAGATTGAAAAGCGGTAAAGCATGAACAGGGACCAATCCACCTGGTAAAGCATGACCGGGGATCTTATGTATGTGGCAGTGGATATCCTTGCCAGCCCAGTACTGTGGTTTAGTCTGATGAAACGCAATATGTATGAGTCACTTGCTTGGAAATATATTTCTACGCAAAATGATGGTGATTATGTATGTTTAAGTATGTACGATACAATCACGTTTATGAAAATGTCTATGAATTGATGGCAAGTCTATGTTTATGTAAGTATGTTCAAAGTTTAAATATGTATGTTCTACTTTAAAACGCATGTGGCTTTATTATGTACTACTTGCTATTTTCAGTTTATATATGTTGAGTCTTTAGACTCATTAGACTTTATCGATATAGGTGAGGACGAGTTTGAGGAGAAGAGAGGCGGAGACCAGTGAGATGACTCGGACTGGGCGGAGGACTAACCCGATGACCTTTTAAGTTGTAAGGATTTTTATGCATGTTGAACTCATTTACTCTGATTTTAATTAATTACTTTATGTTGTTTTAAACAAGCACTTGTTGCAAGTTCGTTTGCATTCTAAATATTTGATCAAGCATTTTATTTATATTTCATTTTTTAGAGTTTATTTCTTATTTAAGAAAAAAAATTTATTTTCCCAAAAATTTAAGCATTTTAAAGTAAGGTATGTTACAGAATCGACTAAGAACGAATTTCGAATATAGAATATTTATAAATGAGTTTCAAGATCGAATTACGATTCACGATTCATTTGTATTAAAGCATAATCAAGGACTTTATCTGTTAATTGCATGGGTATATAGATAAAGTAAAATGAAACTATAAAAAGTTAAATTATATTAAAATAAATATTGTTTATTACAGCTAAGTCAATAAATTCTATAACCAACCGTTTGGCTTGCATGACATCTACTCTGAAAATCTACACTAACCGAACCTGACAATCCTCGTTCCAGAGGGATATCACATGGTCCTGATCCTGCCTTCCTCGTGAAATGGAGAGGTAACATTATGACTGCGCTTCTCCTCTAAAAATTTCAATATATATAAAAAAAATTATATCAGAAAGCCATCCTGGAAATTTTAAAAATATAGTCGTCTGGGATGCAGCAGATTGACCCTATGATCATCACACCACTATTTAGCTAACAAACTCCGACTTAATGTGTCGGACCTAACCTAACTGATACCACTGGTTCTAAAACAATGCTCAAACACGAATGGTAGGAAGCAACTAAACTTCATGGCAATCGTCGCCCGAAAATTTGTTTGCTTTTCGAGGATTTGTACAACACTAATGGATTTGGGCTTCTTATCTAGACAGATAGTACTAACCCGATCGCTTGGAAGTTGGAACAAGCATGAATATGGACAGACATTCTAGTTACTAAATATCCTGATACATTCTCTTCTGAATCACAGAAGGTTACATATCCCGTTCCATCATTCAAAGCATATAAAAAAATATGAAGAGAGTCTATTTGTTTATGTTTCATCTCATTCCTTGGATTATAATCACCCAATATCTTGCTAGTTGATCCCAGAATCAAAGCAAATTTCCTCTTCTGAGGAAGATAATTCATCAACCACCGCATTTGCGGAAAAAAAGGAGATCCAAGCTTCATAACCAGCTGAAGACCTATCAGCTGCCTAGCTAAAGTAGATCATGGCCATATATATCCACCGCATGCATGTGTCAGAAAAAACTTCTTTGAATAAAAAAGGAACATAAATTACTGTAAGAATTCGACTAATTCTTGGCTTCTTTCTCCAATGTAATGTATCTAATCCAATTACATAAAAACATGAACTTCCTCAGGACTTGACAAAATTTAACCCCAGCCGTCGTCAAAGAAAACAAGAATCTATTATTACAACAAATAACGCCGGCTCCAATCAATGTAGAAAAGCATAAACAGCAGTTGAAATGTAAACCATGAGAGCACAGGTCACCAGAACAATTAAAGCCGTAACAGCTTGAACCGTAGACTTGCTCCCACAGGACAGCATTCCCAATCGTATCTCAATCACATTAACCATGGACAGCATCAAAAACAAGCACCCCATTACTGAACCAATGGCGGAAGCCAACATTCCAAATCTCAGGACCTTCAAATTGATATGGGCTCTGAACACTTCATCAACGTCTTTACTGTTCAGTAGATTGATCGCCAGCTTCAGGCCCTGTGCCACCAGAGAAGAGAAGAGAAAGAAGCTGAAGGAGACAACCTCGAAAACAAGGAGTTTCTTGACTACTTCAAGACCGGCGTCGCAGGCAGATGGGTTTTCAAGGCTGTGCTGCCCTGGAGTAGTCAGGGAAAGGCCCACAAAGATCGCGACGGTGAAGAGAGAGTTAACATTAACAAGTCCGTCGAGAGCAGTGACATGGATGCTGGTGGTGGTGACGCCTGCTCCGGAGGCGGTTCTTCTGTCAGATCCGCCATACCTGATTAAAGAAAAAATATCAACATTTCAGAGTCTTGATTAATTACGTGCATATGCATTTTACATCGCGTAATTGAGTAAAAGGGTTTTTACTCCGGCATGATTGAATTATGTTGGAGAAAAATTCGAGTCCGAAGATTGAAACGGTGTCCAATAATTCAACAAATGCGAGGAAAATATTGGATTGGGGCACTTGCCAGTCGATTCTTGAGGTTTAGTAGCTTGGAAGAATGATTCACAAAGTAGGAGCTAAAGCAGAAAAAAAAAGGAAAAAAAAAAAAGTAGGAGGTAAAGCGAAGGAGAAGCGAGAACGCTTTCCCTTTGGTACTTGTACGGATTCTAATGGTCATGTAACTTTTTTAATTTTATTTTCTCCATTTGAAATTTTGAGTGTGTAAAAATATGTGTAATCAACCTTGTTCGTCACGTTCTTGGAAGGATAATATTTGAACGGTTAGATCTCGGTTTTTTTTGTGTCCAAATGCAGCGAAAGTTTTAAAATTTTATTTTATTTTGACATTCAAAATATATTTGTTTTGGGCATTCGTATGGTTTATTTAATCATTCATAGAGAGTTTAGTAATTTTATATCTTTAATGTAATATTTACACGGCTCCAACTATTCCGGGGTTAGCGGAAATAGCTTTTGATGAATTCCCTACGAACGTTTTTCAGAAACTCTCTTCTTCAATCATTCTATCAAGTCCACGACCAGAAGATTTGTTCCAATTCTAATTTACACTAGAAAAATTAGAAGAGGTTTTTATGTTGAGATCGAAAATTCGAGAGGCGGCTCAATCTCTTTATGCAAAGAAGGTGGCCGAATTTTTTGTGCTTCTTGGAGATGGTATTTTCGAGAATTTTCAAGGAAGGAGGCTAGGGTTATGGCTTGCACACTTCTATTTATAATTAAGTCATGACCTTATATTTATAATTAATATTAATGGGTTTGATCAATTAATTAGGCTAGTCCAACTAGTTTAATTAATTAATCAAAGTCCATTAAGAACTTTAATTATTTAGTATGTTGGACTTGTATTTTTACAAGCCCATTAAAAATATTTTCCACTATATTTAATTTAATATTTAATAAACTCAACTTTTGAGCTTAATAAATTAAATTCATTATAAATTCAACTCTTTGAATTTATCACCTCCAAAATTTAATATTTAATAAACTCAACTTTTGAGTTTAATAAATTAAATTCTCAAATTTTATAAATTCAACTCCTTGAATTTATTCTCCCAAAATTTAATTATCATAAATTCAACTCCTTGAATTTACTATATCATAATATAAATTCAACTTCTTGAATTTATTCTCTCAACGGGAACAAATGATCTAGTGCTTGTGTGACCCTCAATGGTTCAGGGATACAACTAGCTGTGGGTTCACAACTCCTTGTGATTCAGGACATAATCCTTTATTCGGGCTTACCCTAATTTACCTCATTTTATGTATCAACAATTGATCAAGAGAATGTCAGAAATCATATTTCTAATTAAACCCATCGAACCGTGGTAAGAGCGTCTAGTAGCATCGCCCCATGATTCCCTAGGTATCACTGATAGTGCCTGCAAGAACCAGTCGATTATTATTAGCGTACAGTACGGTCCCTTCATCTCATATATCCTGATCGAATCTGCAATCATTGGTTCATCGAGGGTTGCATAATAATTCCCAGCAATTTTCGTATGTTTTCTTCAAAGATTTTAGCGTCACGTTCGTCCCGGATCAATCCTCACGCCATCTCCGCTTCGGTATCATCGTTTCGGTATTTCAAATCATCTAAAAGGAACGTATATTCTGTTATTGCTGCATCAATCTCGTCATATTATGCGTTGTGTTGTTATTTATGCGTAAAAATACATGTGTGATGCGTAGAAGTTTGAACAATTGTGTTTAGATCACTTTTGAAACCATTTTTAGATCTAAAATTTCGTTTTTACTGTCCTTTTTAAATACTTTGATTTTTCGGTCGCGATTCTGAGAAAACTTTCAACACAAAAATTGTAGAACTTTTCGATACCTTCAATTTGACAGTAAATTCGAATTATTTGGATAAAAATTGAGTGAGTTATGTTCGTGATACTGCTCAAACTGAGTTTTTCAGAAAATTATGTATTGATGCATTCTTGAAATTTTAGTGTTGCAGGCTTCGTTGGGAATCGACGGGTGATCGTTGCTGCGTATAGGTATGTTTAGTGTGATGTTGGGTTGGTATTTGGTATGCCGATGAGTGTCGATAGGCACTTGAACTCGTTAGGAGTCGTAGGAAACAATTTGGTGTCAAATTCCATGTTTTGAGTTCTATTGTGTCGTAGGGCGGATATCGTTGCTTTGGGGTGTTCGTACGAGGTTGGTTCAATGTTAGGGTATACTAGGATGGGTCTCGGGGTGTCGGTTCACGGTCCGTACAATCGAGTCTAGAATGATAAGTATCGCGTGTAATGAAATTTCGTGAGTTTGTATTTTCCGTAGGTACACGGACCCCCTCACGCACCAGGGCACGGGGTCCGCGTCTTTGTTTCCTTCGTGGTGCCAAATTCCAGAGACTAGACGGACCCGTAGACGGACCCTAGCACGGGGTCCGTGTCCTCACTTCTTTTCGGTGTCATTTTACCGAGCCTAGATGGACCCTTAGACGGACCCTGACACGGGGTCCGTGCCCTTCCTTTTCTTCGAGTATACAGACACAGTATCTAAACGGACCCGGACCCAGAGGGGTGCACGGGGTCCGTGTACTCCAGTCCTTTGGGAATTTCCTTAGGGGTCAGTTTGGATATCAGATTATGGTTTAGTGCAATGTTTAACAAAGTCGAGTCACGGGAATTTAGAACGTCCTAAGGATAAGATTGAGCTTGAACGTAAGTACGAATACCTACGTCTAAGTTATGCAAGTTAAGTTTTTAAATTCAGGTTAGTATGTGCAGCAACGGCCCCAAACGAAATCCAACGAATCCCTCAATGCCAAGTAAGTATGTTGACGTGCAAGAAAATATTTTCAAGTTTTTAAAGTATGCTAAATGTCTTGTGACCAATGTATGTATGGGGTTGGAAAGCGTTAAATCATGAATGGGGACCAACCCACCCCGTTAAAGTATGAACGGGTTTAGATCAGGATTGGAAATCATTAAAGCATGAACGGGGACCAATCCACCCGTTAAAGCATGAACGGGGATCTCATGTATGTGGCAGTGGATTCGTCTCTGTCAGCCTAGTACTGTGGTTTAGTCTGATCAGGCGATTATGTTATGGGTCACTTGCTTTGAAACATGCCTCTACGCAAAATAATGAAGTTCATGTATGTGCAAGTATGCAAGCATGTTTATGAAAGTTTTCACGTTATGGCACGTCTAAGTTATGTACGTATGTTCATGTTTAGTGTGAGTTCAAGTTTTAAGTTTGTACGTTCTATTTTAAAGTTGCATGTGGTTTTATTACGTATTATTCGTTACTCCCAGTTTATACGTGTTGAGTCTTTAGACTCACTAGACTTGATCGATGCAGGTGAGGATGTTTATGAGGAGGTTGGAGGTGGGGACCAAGGAGCAGGCTTGGACTGAGCGGGAGGCTAAACCCGAGGACCGTCATGTTTTAAGTTTTATGAAAACATTCAATACTTTTGTCAGACTTTAAATTTCAAATCTTTTGTTGCAACAACTTGTGAGACGTACAGTTTTATCTCTTCTATTGAATTTTGAATATTCACGTTTCAATTAAGAAAATTTTAAATTTTTCCGCAAATTTTGAATAGTAAAAGTACGGTACGTTACAATTACAATTCATTAATTCTTTCAAATTAAGGTAATTTCGAAATAATATGCATTTGGGATAAAAAATTTATGATTATTAAATGATAATTTAATGTTCATTGGAAAACTTTATTACAGTGATAACTTTTAACACTCAACCAATTTTATTTTTAGAAAAATTTAATAAAATAATTAAATATTGCATTTCTTTTTTAGTAAGTAATTTAGGCAAGAAATTACTTAAAATAACAAAATGTATTTTTGAATGATTTACCTCATGAGTGATCCTGAACATTGCAATCATTTGTATTTTAAATTTATTTATACAGTTCTTAATTAAATTGATTGATATAATCAATGCAAAAATTTTAATATAGTTTACGTTTTCAATAGAGTTTAGTTTCAATTTGAGTAAAAATTAAAAAATATATATAATACATAAATTATATTTGAATTAATATAAAAATTAATTAAATTCAAAATTGAATTAAATGAATTGATATAATCAATGCAAACAATAATTGAAGTGATCATTTATTGCAGTATACATATGTTATTATTCATGATATATATTTCTTTTTTTTAGAAATGATATTTTGACGAGAAATTATTATTTTTGCAAAAACTCTGATTATATATATATAGACACATATATATAGATGAGTGATGCTGAACATTGCAATCATTTGTATTTAAAATTTATTTATACATTTTGTAATAAAAATTAAATATATCATAGTAAAACAAATCATATAACAAATTAAATTGATTGATATAATCAATGCAAAATTTTTAATGTAGTTTATATTTTCCATAGAGTTTAGTTTCAATTTGAATAAAAAATAATAAAAGACATATAATACATAAATTATATTCGAATTAATATAAAAATGAATTAAATTCAAATTTGAACTAAATGAATTGATATAATCAATGCAAAAATTTTAATGTAGTTTATATTTTCCATAGAGTTTAGTTTCAATTTGAATAAAAGATAATAAAAGACATATGATACATAAATTATATTCGAATTAATATAAAAATGAATTAAATTCAAATTTAAACTAAATGAATTGATATAATAAATGCAAACAATGAATGAAATTAATATTTATTGCAGTACGTATATTACAATATTCATGATATATCTTTTTTTTTAAAAAAAAATGACATTTTGACGGGAAATTATTATTTTGGCTTGGCTGCTTTTATATATATATATATATGAACCCGATTCCAGCTTAGAGGTGACATTCTTCAACAAGCTGCCGCGAGAGCTGAAATGTGGAGCCGGGAAATCGAGCCATGAAGTGGCAAATTACATACAACGTGTCATCGCCTCCACTCTCTCATACGAGTGCTCTAGTTTCACGAGGAAGGACAAGTATCGTGTGCTGGCCGGAAACGATCGCACGGTGGCGGAGCCATATGGGAAGACACTGGAGCTCAATTTTTTTTAAAATAAAATTATACGTAAATTTTGGATTTATATGATATTAGTCCAGATAGATCAACTTAAAATATTAAAATATTTTAGAGTTTAAAATTTTAGTTCGATAAAGCTATATTTCTAGCTCGACGATAGTGGAAAAGCGACGGATAAAGTCGGGTTGTTAAACCATTGAGAACCTCCGCATTTGGATTATTGGGTTATAAATTTGGAGTGAGCCAATCTGTTGAAAAAAATTGGATATTCCCTCAATTGAATTGTACTACTTTTAGATTATTATATTATATTGTGTATGTGGAGGTTAAGGATAAAGATTGTGATACATTGTGTAATCCACATATAGGAATTATGTATCCTTTTAGTCAGGATGAATAAATAGAAAGGAAATATTCTACTATTTTAACGATCCCTTGCATGTATTCAGCATTTGAACTGGTCTTGCGGGGATAAATTTTTCCATTTGCTGTTTCTGAATCATGCAATTTTCAATTATGTAAAACTAGACTATAAAAAATCTCGTAGTAGAGAATAGAGTGGAGCCAAATTCTCAATTTCCAACTGACTACATTCATTTTCTTGATTTTGTAATTTTCATTGGTTAATTACTCTGTACAAGTTTTTGAGAAGTTGCAGAGGGGAGTGAAAATGGAGAGGGGTTCATTTTCATCAAGTAAAGGATCCGACTCGGCAGATTTCGAGGTTGAGTTAACACTGAGTGACAAGCTCAAAGTTTTCAAATCTTCCCAATTCGATCCTGATTCCTATGTCACCACTCGATGCCGTGCCATGAGCGAAAAGGTCGATTTCCCATAACTCTTTTGGGATGATTAAACGGCAATGGTTACATTTTTGGGTGAAGTTTTACATTTGTTTTTGCAGGAAATCAGGCACTTGTGCATTTACCTTATAGATTTAAAGAAGGCATCCGCAGAAGAAATGCGCACAAGCGTTTATGCCAATTATGCATCATTTATAAGGTAAATGCTCCATTGCTTGCCCCGTTGAGGGCCGCAGAGATAGTTTTGATTGATTAAAGCTACCCTTTTTTGCATTATTTTTCGCCTTAAATGATTTGTGCATTGTTCATGTGTTTCAGAACATCGAGAGAAATTTCTGATCTAGAAGGTGAGCTTGTTTCTTTAAAAAATCTCCTATCTTCACGAGCAAAATTCGTACACAGCATAGCTGATGGAGTCCGGATGGAATCCTTACATGATGGAACTGATAATAGTTCAAGAACAGACGATGCTACTGATTTTGAAGATCGGGAACCAACAAGTTTTGATAAGTGGCTGTCAGAATTTATCGAAACTCTTGAAATATTGCTAGCCGAGAGACGAGTGGATGAGGCATTGGCAGCACTCGAAGAAGGAGAGAACATTGTTGAGGAAGCCAAGAATCGTCCAACCTTCGCTTCCTCAGCCTTGGTGTCATTGAAAAAAACTATCATGGAACATAGGCAAAAGTTAGCAGATCAGCTAGCAGAAGCAGTGTGCCAGCCCTCAACTAGTGGTGTTGAACTTCGTTCAGCTGTACAGGCCATGAAGCGACTCGGAGATGGCCCTCGTGCCCATACTTTGCTCCTCAAGTCTCACCAGCAGAAGTTGCAAAGGGACGTGCAGTGTCTTCGGCCATCCATTGCTTCATATGGAACAACCTATACTACTACTCTTTCGCATCATGTATTTTCAACAATTGCACAAGCAGCAAGCGACTCGTTAGCTATATTCAATGATGAACCAGCTTTTACTTCTGAATTGGTAACTTGGGCTGTTAATCAAACAGAGGCTTTTGCAGTACTTATCAAGAAAAATGTTATAGCGATTCCCGCTGCATCTGGATGTCTGAGGGTCGTAACTGACTCCGTCCGTGTCTGCTTTGGCCATTGCTTGGTGCTCGAAAGTCATGGGTTGGCCCTTTTTCCTACGTTATTTAAAATTTTTCGTCCTTGTTTGGAACAGGCACTGAATGCTAATTTGAAAAGGATTGATCTATGTACCGCTGCCATTGCTGCTGCAGATGATTGGTCCCTTGCTTATTCACCCATAGGCAGCCGATCCCTTGCCATTGGCTCGGTTAGCAGCATTTTGATGTCCCAGCCGAAGCTGTCTAGCAGTGCTCACAGATTCAACACAATGGTTCAGGTGAAATATAACTTAAAAAATCGCCTGCATCAATGCCTAAATTCATCACATTTGATGATTGCATTTTGAACTTTTTTGATGTAGGAGCTGTGTGAGGATATTGGCTCACTCGATATCTTACAGTATTCTGAGCAATCCTTGGAGGGAGTCTTGCTATCATTTAATTCATACATCAACATGATGATAAATGCTTTTCCAGGTTCCATAGAAACAGAAAACTTCGAAGGATCTGGGAGAAGAATAGTTAAGATGGCAGAATCTGAAACACAACAGATAGCTTTACTCGCTAACGCTTTGTTATTAGCAGACGAGCTTCTCCCACGAGCAACCAGCAAGCTTTGGTCTTGTAATAAAGTCAGGATCAGTTGAGAGCTTTAAACAAGCAAGATCGTGCACCAGAGCAACGGGAACTGAAACGAAGGCTCCAGCGATTTGTTGATCAGTTGAGAGATAGTTTCTGCCGCCAACACGCCCTTGAGCTAATCTTTACAGAAGATGGAGGAGTTCGTCTTGGTGCAGAAATGTACTTAAGTATGGATTGTAGCAGAGACGAGCCCGAATGGTTTCCATCCCCAGTTTATCAGGTAACTCAAGTATTATACAAGAAACAGTTTCTCGCATCCCAAAATCAAGATCTTGTTTCCACGCGAGTATTTTCCCGTTGTAATATATTATCTTTTAAATGCAACTTACTTCAGGAACTTTTTGCAAAGTTGACTCGAATAGCCACCATTACATCAGACATGTTTGTAGGAAGAGAAAGGTTTGCAACTGTTTTGTTAATGAGACTTACAGAAACTGTCATTCTATGGCTTTCTGATGATCAAAACTTCTGGGAAGAGATCGAATATGGGGAGAGACCTTTAGGTCCACTTGGACTTCAACAGGTTCCTAGAGTTCACTTTTCAAAGATTATAACAAATTTTTTTCAAGATTTTTGGGACTTACCGGCCATATTTGACAGTTCTACTTGGATATGGAGTTTGTTATACTTTTTTCGTCTCAAGGGCGTTACCTGTCACGTAATCTACATCAAGTGATCAAGAACATCATAAGCAGAGCTATTGAAGCAGTGCAGGCAACAAAAATTGATCCATACAGGTATGAGACTTTAATTGACAATAAGCCACACTTAATGTGCACCACACCACGCACCTGTCATGAAACCTTAGATGCGAGGCGTAAGGCCATATGTGTGCCTCATCGAAGTATGATGTACCAAGATTGATGTACCATGATTGATTTCTTATAATATTCATATCATGAAGTGAATTTCTACTAAATTATTATACAACAACTAAATATTATATATATTATCAAAACTCATCAGTAAATACTTGATGTAACAGAAGTAAAAAACTCCAATCATCTAACCATTAAACCCTCTCCGTCTTCCTCATTGTTATCATGGTCATCTCCCAAAACTTCATGATTTGTATCATTCTGTATTTTGATTAGTTTTATTAAGGTTGATCTACTCCTCCTCTTCATCGATAAGATGTAGCATAGTAAATATAGGTAAAGTTGTTCTTCTCTTAGTTGTCTTTCTTGTTGTTGTCATTACCCTTTTTTTTCAAGAAGACGAATTTGAAGATGTCAAACCATAGAAGCTCGTTCTACTTTGGTGTAAATCAAATTATCATCATCAAACACGAGATCATTTTTCTTCACTATTATTATTTGTCCCCTCATCAAATATTTGTTAGTATCATCTATGTCATCCAAAAAATAGGATCAACGGTTGTAATGCAAATTATATCGGTGCCTCAAAGCTCAAGATATAGATGACAACAATGAGTGGATGATTGGGGGATTGGATACTAATTAAGATAAATAAAATTATGTCGTGTTAGATTCCGAGTTTCATCTTCTTCAAAAGAAGTGAGGGCAAGTACAACCTAGATAGCTTAATGAAGACAAATGTCAAATATATCTACTGCCCATCAGCTTATTGATGAAGAAGATGAAGAAACCAACGTTGATGAAACTAATGAAAATACAAAAGGCTGTTAGATGAGAAGTAAAAGAGTTTTTTTTAAAGTTAGGAGAGGGTTTGTTGCTATCGGATTTTAAGAAACCTCGTTCGAAATTTGAGACTTGTGTGTCATATCGGCTACAAGCAATCAGCAGAACGAAAAATAGTTTGGTGGTTTAGTTGATTCAAAATCTTCTTTTTATTTATCTCTACTCTCAAATATTTACTATTTATTTTTTAGTTTCATTTATGTGCATTCTAAATCATCTGCCTTACTTAGATAAGGAACACACTTCACCTTGCATCTTGCGCCTGAGGCTCCATGACATCCCATACACCTTAGAGGACTTTGCACCTTAAATAACTATTAAGAAGCAATTGAATCTTTGCATGAAAAGCGGCTGTCAAATTGAAAACTGTTTTCCGATTGTTTGCAGCGAGTTACCAGAGGATGAATGGTTTGCTGATGTTGCTCAAATTGCGATAAAAATGTTATCTGGAAAAGCAAATTTTGGAAACACAGATCGTGATATGAATAGTCCAACAGCCTCGGTGTCAGCAAGATCGGCGTCCTCCGTCCATTCTCATGGAAGTACGTAACATGAGTTAGTTAGAATTTTTAGGTATTCAAGAAAATTTTGATGTGGTTAAGTTCATTGTTAATTTCAAAGGATGAATGAAATCATGTGAAATGTACTAGTAATCTATGACTCCACCCTTGCCTACATATCGATTTTCAACACCCAACGGACAGAAAACTCTCTGCGGAACTGTAAACTTGAAGGTCTATTGCCTGAAAACATTAGTAATGTATACTAAATTTGAAGAACACGAAAATGGTCCGAGTGTTTCTCCCCCATGGAGAACTTATAAAAGGTCATAGAATGTCAAATTTGACTTCAAATAGACGTTAACAAACCATAAATAGACGAGGGTCGAAAGGAAACGAAAAGAGCACTCAGACTCCAAAAATTTCATTTTACCATCAATTTCTCCGATATTACATGTATCCAGGGGTTCTTTAGAAAAACCCGATTTGCTGATAATTCAAACGATCGATTTGATTTAACCGCATACAACACAAGATTTGTTCTGGAAACTCTTCAGCTTTGTTACCCTGGCATATATTCATAGGAAGCACATATTAACATGCATGTCCTTGGAGTATATTGTTTCATTTGATTGCTAACAGGAAGATTTAAACTAGCCTGAATTTTTAATCCAAAATCCAAGACACTCAGCTTGAATCTATCTATGAAAGTTTTGAATCCCATCCTTGAAATGTGGCTGAAGTGATGCATGTCTAGATCGATTTCAATATAACTTTCAACCTAAAAAGAATGATGATAAACAACTTCAAGAATTTGAAATCGACTTAGGTTTGATTAATATGAGGCTCATAATTACCGAGTAGAATTCATGTTGAGGACGTGAAAGAACGGGTTTCTTGTTGCAAGCGTGCAAGAGCTTCCTCTCTGCTGCGCTTAGAGGAAGGTCGTCCACATTTGCTACACGACCCTATATCTTCAACCTTTCTCTGAAGGGTGTATTCGTGTCTCCTCGGAAACCTTTAACTTTTTCTACTTCGTCATCAATTAACCTCTGTGAGCAGACATGAATATATTTGAGTTCATTGTGCATGTGACGAATGGTAATCCATGTTAAAATAGAGCACAAAACCATGTAATTAAATTCATCAATCACTGACCTGAATGTGTTCTTGAAAATGGGGTGGAATTTCCACGGCAAATCTATCAGAAAGCTTAAAATATAACACTTCTTTTAAAATATGATACAAAACTTATTCCTTCACCATCTGTTTCAACCTGAAAATTGATGCGGGGTATAATGGAATCTGTAAAACAAGAATAACATTATAACATCAGCATAATGATGGAAAAACTAAACCAGCTGGTTTCTTCACATACAGGATCATAAAATAAGTTGTTGGAACCATCTGCAAGGTATCACATCATTTTCACATGGTCAAACAAAAGCTGTTACCTTATAATCTGCCACAGCATATTAGAACCTTTCTGGTCTACTTCGTGTATTTGGTATCTGAACGTTTAAAACGAGAATTGGTGGTACTTTTCCTGAAGAAGTAATAATAATGCAGATGGTGGAAAGCATTCAAGTTATATTCAGAAAACAATGGTTCTATTCTTGCGTTCGGCTATGTTATTTTGTTGTGGAGTTTTTGGAGCAGATAATTCATTTGATATTCTTTTCATATATAAAAACAAGAATTTGGAGTTTTCAAATTCCTTACGATGATCAGTCCTGATTTTCTCTACCTTCAAATTATGGAGATTAGTAATTCTTGTGACTAAATGTTTGAATGCATCAAAAGTGTTTGACTTTTTTATAATAAAACTTACTCATGAAAAACAAGAAAAGTCACAACACACATAAAAGAATATTTCTCCTTCAAAACTTTCCACTTCCATAGGACCCATAAGGTCCATGTGTAACAACTCAAGACAGTTTGTTGTCCCAAAATGTGGCAACACGGAATGTGACATGTAAGTTTGCCCACACGGAATGTGACATGTAAGTTTGCTTACCATTTTGACAATCTCCACACATATGGTATACCAGATGACAAGTTAGGTATACCTCGTACAACATCATACTGACACAGATTTTTCAGGGTTTTGAAATTTGCATGCCCCAATTTTTTATGCCAGAGGTCAAGTTCACTTATTTTTGCATGTTTTCATGTCAGTTCTTCTCCTAATTGATAGCAATTATCCAAATATCTTGTACATGTCATCATGCAAACATTAATATCATCAAAAATTTCACATGAATGTTTATCAAACCTAACATGTAAATTGTCATACACATTTGGCTAATACTTATTAAATTTGAGTTTAGTCCCTCGACATGTAGCACATTGTGGAGCTCTGGCCGTCCTTCAACATTCAATATTCTTTTTCAAACAATCTTTTTTTTGTTCCCCCTCCGTAGATTACTCTACCATTTTTTTGTTCAACGTATTCCGTAAGATGTTCATGTGAACCTGTCATGTGGCGTGAGCTTCCACGATCAAAGTATTAGTGACCTGCAGCGTTAGTTTTTAATAATGTATACACAACATTACAGTGAATCTTTATCTTTGGTACCTAAATTTTTCTTACTGTAGATAGGTGGTTGGAGATGTTGTGGAAGGTGTTGGGCAACACTCTAAACAATATCAAATTTACTTTGTTGTTCATGCAGTCACGTCTAAGCTTAATTAAAACAATAGGGTCTGATATGACCGAGTTTAAAACAGTACTGTGAACCTGTCATATTGGCTTTTGAGGAGCAACTTGTCTTTTTGGTGGAGATTTCTTAACCTCGATGTAGATTGCGGCTGTTTAGATGTATCAACTTTTTTTCACAAAAACAGATGGTTCAGATGATTTTCCAACTTCAAAACACTGTTTTTTAAGCCTAATCCAGTCTTATCATCTCTTCCCATCATCAGATAGATGTACTCAAGTTGAACTTGGTAAGTGTTTCAGTCGCCTTCTTAAGCTCGCCTTCTTGAACTCATCTTTGGTTTTGTACAATTCCATATCCTTTTTGCTTAAGATAAGTTCGGGTTTGGCAACTATAGACTTCAGCTCTGTATTTTCCTTTGTGAAAGTTGTGTTCAACTTGTTTATCTTAATTGAGTCATCATACAACTCTTCATAAAGTTTTTTCACTCTCCAGAGTGATTTATTCATCATCAGCTTCCAAATCTTTATCAGCTCTTAAAGTTTCAAAAGTTATTGAATTAATACATAGTGATTTTGAACAGGTGTTACGGTCATGTGTGGCAACACTTGAGGCAACACCTAGTGGATTCACTTGCAACCAACGTTTTTGCAACCAACCTAGTGTTCACTAGCTTGATCAGAACACCAGCTATGTTATTTTTTTTATAGATATTCTGCATATCCACACTTTCTTCCTTTACTACTTCTCGAATAAAATGAAACTGGATTCCAATATTTTTAATCGTATAATGCAAAGCTGGATCTTATGATGTGCAAGACACTCTAACTATCTAAAAACAAAGGAACCTTATCTTATTTGTGCTCAATCTCCTCGAGTAACTTTCTACTCCATATTGTCTCCTTGCAAGCTTGAGTAGCTGCCATATATCATGCTTCTATTATAGATAACACCACAATTTTTGGCAGTTTTGAAACACAGCTTACTACTTCCCCAGCAATTATAAACACATAACCAGTAGCTAACTTTCTCTTATTAGGATCACTTTCATAATCTACATCGACATAGCCCTTGAGTGTAAAATCTGATCCTCAAAAACATAATGCATCATTTGAGTTACCTTTAATGTATCTAAGGATCCTCTTAACAGTACTACAATGCTCTTGTCTAGGATTCACCATGTACTGACTAACTGCTAACGCAGCTTGTGCAATGTGCGGTATTTTACAGATCATGACGAACATTAAACTTTCTACTGCTGATACATATAGTACTCGAGACATATTCATCCTCTCTGCTTCACTGCTAGTACATATCTCGGAGAATAACTTGAGTTAACAGGAAGAGGGATCAAGATTAGTTATATGAATCTGGCCGGACATGGCATGCAAATGATTGGAAGGAGGTTCAAGGAAGCATTGCATGGATTCATAAGCAATCGAAAGGAGCTTCCAAACAAATTTCTAAGCCTCGAAGGAGTCGTGATGCATGGAATTGACTTTAAGGCCATATGAATATCATTAAGTATGGAGCAAGGTGGATGGACCAACACCAGGGAAGCAGCACCGCAGCGCTTGGAAGAAGTATCCAAGCACCTAGGCGCTACAATCTAGCTCCTAGGAGCTAGTATAGCCGAAGCTGTAGCGCCTAGACCGGCACCTATTCTGTAGCGCCTAGGCGCTACAACTGACGAAGCTTCAGCGCCGCAACGTGCCGCACTTCAGAACAAACCCTAGCTACGGATTCGATGTATTTTTCCATATATTAACATATTTTTTACCTTGTAAACAATGATTCTTGAGTTTTAATCATATTTTGTGGTTTTTTCTCTCAAATTCAAATCTTGGCTTTGTACACACCTTTGTGTGTTTTTTAAATCAAACTTATCAAAATTTAATAGTTTGTGGCATTTGTCGATTGTTCTTCACTAGGATTGTCAAAGACTAGTTCTTTGAAGGTTCGCTTGAGATCGATTGTTTATCTTGTTAATATTTGTTGCTAAATTTTTCGTAATTTAGATGTGAAAATTACAACCTTACTTGTTCAAAGAGATCGGGACAACACAACTGTTTCTTTGTTTCATCGAATAGAGGGCGTGACTTTGTTTTTGAGCGCGTTTGCTTTTTGTGGTCGAAGAATCGCATCATTTGGTATCAGAGCTTTGGCTCATTGAATTCAAGTAAATATCTCGTTCTTAAATTTTCAGATATGCAATTATCCTTTCGTTTGTTTGTCAGATCTACGTCGTTGTATCGTTCTTCGTCTTTTCATGAATCATGATTCTCGAAATTTTGTGTTTTTTTTCCTGGGGATTTTCGAGTGCACAAATCCATCTTGTGCAAGAACAAAAAAAAAATACCAAAAATTCAAAAAAATTTCATTGTTTGATTTTTGAATTTTGTTATATTCTCTTGTGGGAGCTATACGCAAGTGTCTCTTACGATAAAAAAATAATATTTCAAATTTCTTGTTTTACGCGGTCCGTGTAAGTCAATTTGTAAGTGTCGTGAAGTTTGAACTTGTGAGTTTGATGCACACAAGCTACACAGTATAAAGTGTACCCTTTTCTATCCTCTATCTAAATCCAATTAATGAGGACAAAAAAAAGAGTTGAAAGAATTTTCATTGGAATGACTAGTGAGGATTCGTGGTGATGAACTTTATTTTTTATTGTTTTCTACTAACCTTTTCTTGTAAGTATAATGATTGATGATCGTTAATTTCAAACAATGTTAAGAGGATTGGATAGAATGCAGGAGAAGGAGTTTAAGCCTCTACGTGAAAGGTGTGGGAGGTGCGAAGAAGTTGGGACGTATGATAGGCAAGATTATGAGAACAAGCGACATAGAAGATTTGGAGGGAATAGAGCATTGCATTTGGATCGTGATGATGATAGGCATTTTGAGGAGAATAGAGCAGTAGGCAGAAAAGGTGAACGTGATGTGCATAGGGAGTAGTTGGCATCCACTTGGCAGACGAGCTTGGAAGAGAAAATTATTGATAGGCCAATGAAGGAGTCGAGACATGAAGTTACCAAATATGAATATCAAGGTACATTTAAAAACTCAAATTCTAATACTTGTGATATTATATGTTATTGGTGTTTAAAAGTTGGGCATGATACTTGCCAATGTCCACGTAAGGAGCTGACAGTAGTAGATTCGTCCGTTGAGATTGAATCTAAAATTGGAATTGAGATTGTAGTTGAGTCTGAACTTGGAGATGAGGTTGTAGTGGAGCCTGAATCTAAATTTGAGGTTGTGAAAGTAGTTGATGATAGTATTCCAATAGCTGATGAGTCGAATGATGTTGGACGATACACAGTGGAGGCTGAATCATTAGGTGGGAAATAAGTGCCTAATTGGTCTACTATGGAGGAGGAATCATTTGAGGAAAAACATATTTCTTTTAATCAATTGAAATTTATTGACATGAGTGGAAAAAAATGTGATGAAAGAAAAAGAAAAATAAGCCAAAAAAAGAAAATTAAAAATAATTTGAAGGTCCAAAAGAGTGAGGTATAGAGTTATTTGTTCTTGCATAAACCCTTTCATGTACATTTGTATAAAGTAGTTTATTCTCATTGTGATGATATAGCCGGTTCAATTCCGAGCATTGTTATTTCTCCTTTGCAAGATTCTGATGAAGTCGTGATGAGTAGGAGAGCAAATTTTGATGGTGTGAGAATGCAATAGGATGATCCATATGAATTTGGAAGTAATCAAGGTTAGGTAAGCTTAGTTGCCAACGCAACAAGTGTTGGAAACTAAATTCCGGCGTTTGAAAAAATATGAACCAACTGAAAATACGAACCAACTGATCGAGTAAACTGAACTCAGCAACTGGACTTAACAACTGAAATCAGCTGATCTAATAAAGAAGACTGATCAGTTGAAAACTGATCAGTTGATATATTCAGCCGTATGCTAAGCACTCTTCAACTGAACATGTCTCGGGAAAGAACATTCAACCGTCAAGAGACATAGAAGATTGCAACGCCGCACTTCAATCAATACAGCTTAGAAAAACGCATTTCGGCGAAAGCAATTAAGACGCCGCATTACAATAAATGAAGCAAACAATGTCCAAGGAATAATCAACTAGAAATCAACGGATACAAAGATTCAAATTCATCTCAAGTTACCGTTGGAGAAAAGAAGCTTATAAATATGACAGAAGAACAGCTGAAGAAAAAAAAAGGGAGTCAACACGATTCAAAAGCTTGCTGTCACTCTGTCAAAATCTTAGCTCACTCTTACTTGATATATTCGTAGCAGTTAAGGCTACAATTTGAGCTCACTAGCAAGTTGTAATAATCGTTGAAATTCGATAGTGCTAAGATCAGTTACGCACTGAGAACATTCTGTTAAACTAAGAGTTTCAGTTTTTGGCAGTGTTAAGTCCAAACTGAAGTGGGTCAGTACAATTCTTGTATTTGATCAAAGTCTTTTAGTGGATATCCTATCCTTGAGATATAAGGGGTGACGTAGGAGTAATTAAATTCTCCGAACATCCAGAAACAACCCTTGCCTACTTTATTTCAGTTTTGTATTCTATCTTTCAGTCAGTTATTTTCCGCAACTACTTTAGTTTAACTGATTGTCATTGACCAACAAGATTCCGAGAATCAGTTTGTCACCAAACTGAACTCAAAATTAGAAAAGACCAGTTTTAACCGTGAGTGTTTATTCAAACCCCCCTTCTAAACACTCTTGATACGTTAATCGATCCTATCAAGTGGTATCAGAGCGGTTGAATCTTGTTCTTGAATACTTTTGATCTAAAAACTTGCCAGCATGACTTCATTCAACAAAATTCCCATGTTCTCCAGAGAAGAATTTGATGATTGGAAAATCAGAATGCAGGCTCATTTGGCTGCACAAGATGATGACATGTGGTATGTCATAACTGATGGACCCATGAAGATTCTAAAAACAAATACACCAGTTGCCATTACAGAAGGAGCACCACAAAGAATAGAAAAGCCCAGAGATGAATGGACAACTGAAGATAAAAGAAAAGCAAATCTTGATAATGTGGCTAAAGACATTCTGTACAAAACGCTTGACAAAATAACCTTCAGCAAAATAAAAATGTGTAAGAAAGCCAAAGAAATTTGGGAAAAGCTGATCCAGCTGTGTGAAGGAAATAATCAAACCAAAGAAAATAAATTTTCTGTTGCAGTGCAAAAGTTTGATAACATCAAAATGAAAGCAGGAGAATCGATGCACGAGTATGATGAAAGAGTAAGCAGTATCATTAATGAGCTAAATGCACTTGGAAAAGTGTATACCAACAAAGAGATTGCACTGAAGGTAATAAGAGGTCTTTCCAAGGAATGGGATGTCAAGACCATGGCAATGAGGGAGTCCAAAGATCTGAACCAAATCGAACTTCATGATCTATTTGCTGATTTAAAAGCCTATGAATTTGAGCTGCAGACCAGAGAAGGAGAACCATCTACCTCTGTAGCCACAACTGCTCTAGCTGCTGTCAGAACTGAACCAATCAGTTCAGTCGAAAAATCTGCTGATCAGTTGAGTAATGATGCTATGTCATTGTTCATCAAAAAATTTGGAAGGTTCATGAGAAAGAATCAAGGGAACTTCCAGAAGCCATACCAAAGGAACAATTCCAAAGATGAACCAAATGCCTGCTATAACTGTGGCAAATCAGGTCACTTCATTGCTGATTGTCTTAAACCCAAGAAGGACAGTCAAGGCTCAACTGATAGAAAAAAGAAATCATATGAACGCAAAAGAAGACCCAAGGAAGATAAGAAGGTCTTCAGAAAGAAACATGAGGTACTCTTAGCTGAAGAAAACAAATCTAAATGGGCAGAAACTGACAGTGAAGAGTCGGAACCAGAAAGCTCATGTAGTTCTAGTGATGATGAGGAAGCAAAGTGCTTGATGGCTAATGATGCAGCAGAAGAATCATCTAGCCAACATGTATTTGATTTCAGCTCAACTGATTTCACACGAGAAGAACTCATTCTAACACTACATGACATGGTAAATGAGTATCAAAAGCTTGCATCATCATTTGAAGAAATCAAAGCAAAGCAAACTGTTCCCACAGACAATAAAACCAAAACTGATGAATCAGTCGATGGGTTGAGTCTAAAAAGGGAAATTGCTGAGTTAAAAGAGAAAGAAACAAAAATCAGTCATTAATACAGAAGTTGATGCTTGAAAACTCAAAACAAACTGAGCTTATTCAATCTTGGAACAAATCATCTACTGCACTAAATGAGATGCAGATGTCACAAAAATGAGTTTCTGATAAAACTTGTTTAGGGTTCAACACTCAAGGAGAAATGTATCCAAATGATACTCAACCAAAGCTAACAATAGACAAAGGGAAATACATTCACTTTGTCAAATCAACAGTGGTACAAGAACAAATTGAGCCCAGTAAACTGATTGAGCAACCTACTAAGAATATAGCAACTGAGCAACAAGCAGCTGACATCTTCACCAAACCATTACCCGAGACTAAGTTTTCTTACTTTCGCAATATTCTTGGTTTAATTGATCTGTATTAAAATTATTACTAATGTTGATTTACTAATAGAATTATCTGCAGAAAATAAGAACACAACAAATTGAAAATAATACTTTATTGAGAATACCATCGATCCCAGTTTATAGAAGATATCATAGAACCAACTGAATCATGCCATTCTCTAATCCAATTATTCAACTCATAAATTTGGATTCTAGAAAATGACCTAGTTGAAGAAATCTTCTCAACCACATGCCATTCCTTCCATAACATTGCTTTTAACAGACATTTGTCATCAATCAGATCTGTAACATGCCTAACTTCAAAACGATCAATGTATTTTCTTGCTGTTACTGCTTGAGCACGAGTAGGAACAGCACCACTACTACTTACCCTCTGCAAATCATGAATCTTGAACCATGTTGACATCACTTTCATCAAGACATATTCTTCCATTGTATTCTTCAATTCTTCTAAATAAGGACTTAATTGCTCATTAACTTGAATATGCGAACTAATGCATGCATCAGAGTTACTTGAATCCGACATATTGAACTGTTATTGTCTCACATTCTATCATCTTATTTATAGACATATGAAATTTAAATGTTGAAGAAACTGAAGAGACTCAAATCAACCGAAGCGTCTTTCTCATTTACCGAGGCTTCTTAACTATCAGTTGTTCATTATCAACTATATCAG